>NC_090933.1:258803678-259106708 GCF_040938575.1 Ambystoma mexicanum | reverse complement strand
AGCTCGAGAGAGGTAAGTCAGCCAAAACCTCCTCAAAAGTTTTGTCGGCTGAGTCGAGGCATTCGTCTCCTCGCCATCGAAAATATTCCCATTCTAGATCTCAAAGCAGCTCCCACCATTCGTCGAGATCTAGACACTCAAAAAAGAGACGTTGAAGGTCCCATTCCTCGTCTTCTGTGACACCAGAAAGAGTCTCCTGTCCCACCAAACACAGTTCTCAAGCTGAGTGGGAGGAATTCAGAAAGAAAATGTTAAACGTCTTCGAGAACGCGGCTTCAACCCCCTCGAAGACAGCTGAGGGTGATACCCCGGGTGAAAAACCTAAAAAATCAAAACACCGCGAGTCGCAGCACCCGGCCAAACATTCCACCCGAGAGCGCCATGAGCCATCGGGTAAGATGGCACTGTCCTTGACGCCGTCGTCGAGGATTCCTTCGACGCACGGATCGGCGCCATCGACACCGTTGTCGAAGGGTTCCTCGACGCATCGGTCAATCGACTCGACGCCATCGTCGACGCCGATGAAAGAGAGGACCAAGGCCACCCCACAGCCAACAGTGATTTCAAGGGCCTCCGGCACGACGCTGAGACCGTCGTCGATGCCCTCGAGTAGGATCCCGATCCTCTTGAGTTCTTCGAGACCCCTTCCAGTTTTTTCGGCGCCTTTGAAGCCTGTTACATCGGCGTCAACGACATCGACATTTTCTCGTCCAATAACGACGAATTTGGCTCCTTCTGCCTTAGAAATGGGTTTTACTCCATTTCAGAGGTCAGAATACCCTGGACTTTCTTCAATTTATGAAGAAGGGGAAGATTCTGACCAGGAAACATTCAGATTACAGAGAACCACACTGCCTACTGCAGAGGATTTCACCTCTGAGGAAAGAAGGCTGAAGGAACTACAGGAGTCACTACATGAGGCAAGTGGGCTGGACACTTCCCCAGAAGTGGAATTTGTTAAGCCAGACCCAGGGGAACATGCCGAAACACCATATAGAACCCTGATGGCAAGAATAATTGAGTTTATGGGTTGGTCTGCGCCTTCACCTGTTTTCCAACAGGATGACCTAACAGATATATTGGACAGAGGCCCACAGGAGGACCCAGTGGTCCCCTTCCATGCAGCCTTACAAAGAAAAATTGCATCTAATTGGGAAAATCCCAAAATTATACCTGCAGTCAATAAAAGATTGTCAACCAGTATAGGGTAGCGGCTGCTGACCCTGAATACCTGTCAAAACACCAGACCCCAGAGAGCCTGGTGGTTCAAGTGGCAACTTCATCCAGCAGTAGGACCGCTTACCCTACTGTCCCACAGGATAGGGATGACGAGAGGTACGACTCTATGGCAAAGATAGTCTTCTCTGCCTGTAGCATGGCGTTGAAGTCCATCAACGCCACCTGTACGCTCGCCAGGTTCAGTCACACACTATGGGAGTGTGCTTCATCAGCGGCTGACTGCATACCCGAAGGAGAGGAAAAGGAAGCCTTCCTTAACATTATTAAAGATGGCAAAGATGCCATGTGCGAATCACTTCAAACTGGCATCGATTCCGCTGACAGTATCAGCAGGACCATGGCGGAAAGTACAACAATCCGCAGGCATGCGTGGTTGCGAAAGTCGGGTTTTGCCCCTGATGTACAGGCCAGACTTTTGAATATGCCCTTTGACGGCTCTTCATTATTCGGGAAAAAATCTGATGAGAGTCTGGAAAATTTGCAGACTTCTAAAGCAGCAGCAAAATCCTTAGGAGCTGCTATCCGCCAAACTCCTTTTCGCCCCTCAGGAACCTCTAGGAGAGGAAAGTCCTTTCGCTATTATTCCGCATTCGGGAAAGGCAGAGGACAGCCGGCTCACAGAGGCCAAAGGAGATCCACCCGAGGTGGACGGGTCAAAAGTACCCTTGGCATCTGCCTCAGCCGCCCCCAAACCACTCTGAGGCCTTCCCACACAATACACCTGTAGGGGGCAGGTTAACTCACCATCTGACGGAATGGCAGGCTATAACGTCAGATGCTTGGGCATTGGAGACAGTTGCCCAAGGTTACTGCCTACCCTTTCTACACATCCCTCAGAGTCATCCACCGGAGAACAGGTCTCTAAAAGTTCCAGATCCACTCCTCTTGCAGGAAATTATAGACCTGCTAGAGAAAGGTGCCATAGAACCGGTACCTGTAGCGGACAGGAACAAGGGTTGGTACTCCCCCTACTTTCTCATACCAAAGAAAGACGGAGGACTGAGACCCATCCTGGACTTACGAGAATTGAACAAGTTCCTCAGGAAGGGCAAGTTCAAGATGGTAACTCTCTCTCAGATCCTTCAGGCCCTCCAGCTCCAGGACTGGCTGGTATCTCTGGACCTTCAGGATGCTTATTTCCATGTGCCAATCCATCTAAAACACAGGAAATACCTGAGGTTCGCAATTGGCGACTCTCATTATCAATTTCGAGTTCTGCCATTTGGGCTGACCTCCGCCCCGAGGGTCTTCACCAAGCTGATGTCAGTAGTGGCGGCAAGTCTAAGGAGCGAAGAGATCCACGTCTACCCCTACCTGGACGATTGGCTGATCAGGGCCGTATCTTCGGAACAGGCCCAGACCCAGCTAGATTATGTCTGCCTCTTCCTTCACAGACTGGGCTTCTCCCTCAATTTAAAGAAGTCACAGATGATACCACCACAGAGACTCCAGTTCATTGGAGCTGTCCTGGACACTTCCCTGGGAAAAGCATCACCACCAGAGGTGAGGGCTCAAGATATTCTACAGATGGTCACCAAGTTTCAAAATGCCCAACGTCTCCCAGCCTTCGACTTTTTGAGGTTGCTAGGCCTCATGGCATCCTGCATCTTCCTTGTGCCAGAGGCTCACCTGAGAATGAGATCTCTTCAGTGGGCACTGAGATGTCAGTGGTCACAATTCTCAGGGAGAATGACAGATCTCCTCCGGATTACGGACAAGGTAGCCCACGACCTTCAATGGTGGGCCTATCCAGAGAACATCTTGAAAGGAGAACTGTTTTGGCAACCATGGCCGCCGATAACAGTAGTCAGACGCCTCGCTCACGGGGTGGGGAGCCCATGCCAACGACTTGACCATCAGCGGTCGTTGGTCTCCATCGGAGTCCAGACTACACATCAACCTATTAGAGCTGAGAGCGATCAGACTAGCGCTGAAAGCTTTCCTGCCATCAGTACAGGGGAGAAATGTCCTGATAATGACGGACAACACGGTGGCCATGCACTACCTCAACAAAAGAGGAGGCGTAGGATCACTGCCACTGTGCAGAGAAGCAATGCAGCTCTGGTTTTGGGCAATTCGGGAAGGAATCTCTCTATCGGCAGTCCACCTAGCCGGAGAGAAGAACTTGACAGCGGTCGCTCTGAGCAGGCAGCAGGCAGAGCACAGTCTCCCACGAGTGGGAGCTAGCTCAGGAAGTCCTTCAAGAGATCTTCGCCCTTTGGGGAACCCCTCAGGTGGATCTGTTCGCCACAAGCACCAACAGGAAGTGCGATCTGTTCTGTTCAAGGGAATTTCCCCCGAGAGGAGCTCTAGGAGATGCGTTCGTAGTGGACTGGGAGTTTCCACTCCTTTACGCGTTCCCACCAGTCCCTGTTATTCCTCAAATGATCAGGAGGTTGAGAAGATTCCGGAAAACCATGATCCTAATTGCCCCTGATTGGGCCAGGAGAACGTGGTACCCGGACCTTCTAGATATGTCCATCTGTCCTCCAATCCGTCTTCCACTCAAAGAGAATCTTCTCTCGCAGAAGGGAGGTCAGGTTCTTCATCCAGACACCAGAACCCTCAACCTTCACGCTTGGCTTCTGAAAGGTTGAGGTACAAGGATTGGGATCTCCCTGATGACGTCATGGAGGTGTTGCTTTCGGCCAGAAGTCCAGCAACAAAGTCTTTATACCGCTGCCGTTGGAACAAGTATTGCAGCTGGTGTAGGGAAGAGAATACCGACCCTTTTTCATGTGGTGCACCAACAGTGTTATCGTTTCTACTCTACTTGGCAAACTCAGGCCTTCAAGTTGGCACTGTAAAAGGCTATCTCGCAGCGCTTTCTATCTTCAAGCGCACTGCGGAGGAACCATCGTATTTCAAAATTCCTCTAGTGGTACAATTTCTCAAGGGTCTAACTAATGTTTACCCTCCAAAACCATTACAGGTTCTCTTATGGGACTTAAATTTAGTGTGAGCGTTTACTTGCAGAGGAAAACGTTCGTTTGTGTGCCCGACTTCGATCCGGCTACACGCTTCCTGGAGGAGGCGTGTCACTCAGCACGTGACTGTATCACGTGACCTGGCGCCACCTTAAAACCCGGAGGCTGCCACCCGCTCAGTGTGAGCGTTTACTTGCAGAGGAAAACGTTCGTTTGTGTGCCCGACTTCGATCCAGCTACACGCTTCCTGGAGGAGGCGTGTCACTCAGCACGTGACTGTATCACGTGACCTGGCGCCACCTTAAAACCCGGAGGCTGCCACCCGCTCAGTGTGAGCTTTTACTTGCAGAGGAAAACGTTCGTTTGTGTGCCCGACTTCGATCCAGCTACACGCTTCCTGGAGGAGGCGTGTCACTCAGTACGTGACTGTATCACGTGACCTGGCGCCACCTTAAAACCCGGAGGCTGCCACCCGCTCAGTGTGAGCGTTTACTTGCAGAGGAAAACGTTCGTTTGTGTGCCCGACTTCGATCCAGCTACACGCTTCCTGGAGGAGGCGTGTCACTCAGCACGTGACTGTATCACGTGACCTGGCGCCACCTTAAAACCCGGAGGCTGCCACCCGCTCAGTGTGAGCGTTTACTTGCAGAGGAAAACGTTCGTTTGTGTGCCCGACTTCGATCCAGCTACACGCTTCCTGGAGGAGGCGTGTCACTCAGCACGTGACTGTATCACGTGACCTGGCGCCACCTTAAAACCCGGAGGCTGCCACCCGCTCAGTGTGAGCGTTTACTTGCAGAGGAAAACGTTCGTTTGTGTGCCCGACTTCGATCCAGCTACACGCTTCCTGGAGGAGGCGTGTCACTCAGCACGTGACTGTATCACGTGACCTGGCGCCACCTTAAAACCCGGAGGCTGCCACCCGCTCAGTGTGAGCGTTTACTTGCAGAGGAAAACGTTCGTTTGTGTGCCCGACTTCGATCCAGCTACACGCTTCCTGGAGGAGGCGTGTCACTCAGCACGTGACTGTATCACGTGACCTGGCGCCACCTTAAAACCCGGAGGCTGCCACCCGCTCAGTGTGAGCGTTTACTTGCAGAGGAAAACGTTCGTTTGTGTGCCCGACTTCGATCCAGCTACACGCTTCCTGGAGGAGGCGTGTCACTCAGCACGTGACTGTATCACGTGACCTGGCGCCACCTTAAAACCCGGAGGCTACCACCCTTGTGGCTGTAAGCCCGGTGGAAAGAAGCCCATTGGCTGTTATACGGCTGTTGTACGCAGTGGACGCAAATAAGCCGTATGATGGGCCCCCAAACACGCCAAAAACAGAAAACACGAATACAGTCCGAACGAGCGGACCATCCCTTACAGGCATCGGTAAATACCGCTGAGGAAAATACCTCAAGGGTCAATGATGTAAATGAGGTAAGAACTGTTACATTAAATGTGCCTACGTTGTCTCAAATCACACAAACTGAAAATGGCGGACATACAACGCCACTATATACAGTAAGCTCCTTGCTTACTTTGACAGAAAACCTTATTATTAATGTCAATTTACTAACTCACTGCCGACTGAAATTGACGCCAAATGCAACACGTGAACAAAATACTTTTACTGCCCTGCGCTCTATGCTTAACGAGGCAAGCAAGAAAGAGTTCTCTAAGTGCTGCATACACAAAATTTGCCCAAGTACACGAAAGTGTAGATGTTCTGGATAAAACAGCATTAGCGGAGAACTGCAATAAATGTGAAATCTTTACAATCCGGTCCGTGACTTTATCTACTGGCTCTACGACCCGAGTTGCGGAACTGAGAACGCAGGATAATGTGTGCGAGATAAATACCTCCTTGATCCAGTCTCCTTTCGATGTAACGGATTCAGAATTATTGTCAATCCAAGTGTCTGCAAACACCTTATCCATGTCCCCCCTAAACCAATCAAATGGCCAGGTAGACAAAAATACTGTACAAAATATATCTCAAACTAAAGAAGGAGCTATGACGCCCATGATGGTAGCAACTGCAAAACTGCATGAAGCTGAATCTAATGTGCTAATGTCATCATATGCCTCCCGAGGTTCCACAAAAACTGGACTTGTAAACCGCAAACAGAGCTCAACTAAGTCTAACCTGTTACACTCTCGTCTACCTATAACAGCAAATAGCAGCGGAGAAGTACATGAAGTGGAAACTTGGAACTCACATGAAATTTCTACAACACCTCAATCAAATCTGCTTAATATAGAAATAAATCCAATACCAACTTTAGAGACCTCATTAAAAGCTCTAGATCCAGTAGGACGAGAGGCACGTCTGACAGAGAGGCTAACTGCTGATTACAATGCCATCAAAGAAAAACTGATACAGAGTTTTGGAGAAAAGTCCAACTCTAAGCATGTAAATCGTATAATAAGCAGACATAGCCCCAATAACATCTGCCGTCACTCTAAATTTGGTTTTTTTGATCAGAATCTTCCAAACCACAATTCAACAATTGATTACACAACCATCGGTGATAAAAATGTTGTAAAGACAGTTGAGATGGAGAATCTAATCCAAATGAATGAAGATGAGGTAGAAAATGAGTCTCTACAGCAACGCAGGAAGGGACGAGATTCCATGGCCAAACAAACACATGAAACGGCGCCAAAACTTACATCTGCTACTTCTGCACAGGATCAAATGAATAAATCCAACCTGTCAGTAGCAGCTGGCATTCAAATCCACAATAATGTATTGGCCGCCACTTCTTTGGCGCTAATCCCGTTCGTAAAACTGTACGAGAGTCTAAATGAGGCCATAAAAGAGCAGAGTACGCAAATTACTCAGCTTATCTCAAAAGTTGACAAGATGGAATATATGAATAATGCCTTGCTGCAAAGAATGGACAGAGAGGCGGAGACGTCCTCACAATGGCAATATCGCCTTGGAGATCTTCTAGCAAGTACCCACGTGGATAATTCCACCTTAATGGCCGCAACGCTTGAATGTATGAAATGGGCAAGGCACAATATTCCAATAAATACGGAACAATTACCAGAGCACTTAAGTGGAGCTGTCACGCTGAATAAAACTACTCCTGCTCCTAAAATCACAAACTCCGTATCAGCTGCGGCCCATCTCTCAAAGAACAATCCTCAAGTGGAGTCACCTAGTTCTAACAGGAATAATAGACAACTCCAGGAAATTCCTGCTCAAGCAGTCAAAACTAAACCAAATACTGAAGCCCCGCTGACCTGCTCAACTATAAATATTAGTAGGGCACTTGCAGACAGAAGAACAACCTCAATGGCACAAATACAAGAAACCCAGACCTCCTCTGATGCTGCAGAAATAACAGATCCGACCCACTTGGCTATAGAGATCGGAGAACCAATACAATCACTGGAAACTCACAGTGCGACTGGAAATCAAACACTACCGTCTACATCGAGGATCATAAATTCGTTTGACATCTTTAAGGGTGGAGCAAAAAATGTTCAAGTGGACAGCTTAAAGATACCAATACTGTCTGAAAAAAAGGTACGATTGGCTCCAAAAAAGCAAGCAACCAATCAAGCAAAAAAACGTAATACTAATGTAAAACAGTTTGTAAGAAATATAGTAACTCCACAAAAGCTTGCGCTGTTCGAACGACCTACAAAAGAGGCTGCTGTAGATAATGTCATCACTGTGCAATCAAAGGAGAGACGGAACAAATTGAATGATGCAAAATCATCGTCAATACAGAAACAAAATCCAAATAAGCGTGCTCGTCTAGATTCGATTTCTGCACAAGATGAGGACTCAGTAGACCTATGTGACCTCTCAACTTACTCAATTGACTCTGATAGTTCCTCCTTAACCTTATCTACAGAGACATTGAGTAAAAGACGGCCAATTGGACCAAGCGAAGTACTCTCTAGGAAACTTATAGGTGATGAGGATAAAGGGCATAGAAAGGTCACCATGTTTCCTCCTACCTTTGATACGAACTCCTCGGAACCTAATCAACCTAGAACACACCAAGTTACAAACAGAAAAATGGTATCTGAATCATCACAAAATTTCAATCCGAAAATGACTGCTGCTCAGCGAAATAAACAAATCTCATTAAGAATAAGTGAAAGCGATGGACGTCAATCTAGCTCCAAATATCATTCTTGGAGAATTAGAGTGGAAAATGTGATGTCTGATGGTAAAGATGTTAACTTAAACAGAAGAAACATTATGAAACTACTGCATATCATCCCTTCACTCCGTACAATTACATCAGAAGACATTCAAATTGTTGAATACATTTCAGAGGAATCCGCTGACAAAGTTTTTTTACATATTAATTCATCAGCAGTGGAAAAAACTCTTTTTGCTGCACAAGATGAATTGCTGGCCTTTGGTTTTGAAATACACTCAGAGAGAAATATGTTAAATTATGGGAAAAGTGATGAAATAAAATCAAGTAACGATTGTCGTCGCGAAAAATTGAGGAACCAATTGTCATTGCGAGAATGTGGAGTAGAAACCAAACCTACATGGAAAAATTATGATGAAGCCATAAAACGAGCTACATCACAGAAAGATCAACAAACATAACCATCACCAAAAACGGATATGGAAAAATGTGGGATCCTCTCTTGGAACACCAGAGGATTCCTTCATCTATTCAATGAGTTTCCTAAGGCCTTAATAAATAATTTTGCCATTTGTCTCCAAGAAACATGGCTTTGAGAAGTTCCATCGAAAGACGGTTATTCCATCATTTTAAATAAAGCAGGAAAACATCAACGTGGGAGACCTTTCTCTGGTTTAATCACAATGGTTAATAATGCCTATGGATGGGAGGTCATTCAAACATTCATGCCAAACCTCTTTGTACTAGGAACTCTACTACAGCCGAGCCAGAAGGAAAATATACCCTCCCCACAACTACTAATTATTAATCTTTATTGGAACCCAGCCATGATCTCTACTGCAAGTTTTATTAAATCAGTAACGGCAATTATTGATCCCTATTTAACATCAGATTTGGAGACCATTATAATAATATGTGGAGATTTTAACTTCTCATCGCTCGAAATACCTCCCAAAAATAAGACTGAACAAACTGTAATACCAACTAGAGGAGATAAATGGTTAGAAGCGATGCAATCGAGAAACTGCGAGATGGTCAATGGTTCAATTAAAGGTGACATTCCCCCAAACTTTACCTGGAACAAAGATAAAAGTCAAAAAATATTAGATTACTTTTGGATCTCTGCTCCTTTTTGGTCAAAAGTTACAAAAATGTCAATAACTAAAACAGCAGTGAGTGATCATAGTATATTGGAACTAACCTGTATTCTAGAACAGCGCATAACATCAGCGCAGTATGATTTACCTCTGGAAGTGAATGAGGGGCTGAGTAGGCTACGAATTAAAAACCATCACATCCGTCAGCTGAGAGATGGCCTTAAGGATGACATAACAACAACTCCTGACAAAATAAACTATGCACCTTTGCTAATCCAATTTGGCACTACAAAAAAACAAACTCATAAAACCTCGCAAACTCAGAAAAAATATATATATAGTGCACAGGTAAATTTGCAAAAGAAACAAATGACCAAAAGCATCAGGCAAATCAACAAGAAAGATATTAAGTTTTTTGAGAAAAAAAGGGAAATCCAAAACTGTAAAACGAAATACCGAAACTGGTTAAAATCTTTCAAGATAATCAGAGATCAAGAACGAGCTGAAACAATGGTAGGCCTAATTATTCAGCGGAACTCACGAGACATCTGGAAAATTTTAAATAACAACAACACTCAAGATTCTGGATTCATTAATGGAATATCAAAGCTTACCTGGGAACAACATTTTAGGAAAGTATTTGTAAGCACCTCAACTTTAAGCAGCCCAATACAACAGATAAATCCGGTCACATGGGATGTATGTGAATCTAGAGAAAAAATTCTTACTCAAATAACACAATTGAAGAATTCTCGTGCAGCGGGCCCTGATGGGCTAACAAATGTTCTATTAAAAGAAAAAAAGGAGCTTTGGGCCGACTTTATTGTAGACCTGTTTGAGCTAATTTCAGAAGCTAGGATGATACCGTGCTCATGGAGGACTGCAATTATAGTACCAATATTCAAGAAAGGCAATAGGGAGAACCCGGCCAACTACCGCCCAATTGCCCTCTTGGATATAATAGGGAAAATCTTTGCTACTTGCTTACAACAAAAACTCTCCAAATGGGCATCTCGTAACAACTTATTGGATAAGCGACAAACAGGTTTCACAAAGGAGGTCAGAACTGAAATCAATCTCTTCATTCTAAACATACTTAAACTTGAAACATTGAAGAACAAAGGGAGCATCTTCATAGCATTCATAGATATGCGGCAGGCATTTGACCAAATCAATCGCACAAATCTATGGGAAAAATTAACATCATGGTCGTGCCCTCCAAATATTCTCCATCCACTTATGGCCCTACACACAGGTACCTCAATAAAAGTCCGCATCGATAATAAAGGCACCGTGACAAATGAAATTCCAACCACCAAAGGAGTGAAACAGGGATGCCCCTTGGCAGCCCTACTGTTTAAGTTATACATTGCTGATTTACCAAAGGCTTTCGCGAATATTCGCTGCTTTCCACCGAAAATAAATAACCAACCTATTAGTTATGCGACATATGCCGATGATATTGTAATATTTGATCAAACTAAAATAGGACTCCAACGTCTAATACAAGCATTGGTTATATATCTGCAGACAAACGGTTTAGAAATAAATGCTGGGAAATCAAAGATCATGTCCTTTGGACCAACAAAGAAAAGATTGGCTGAGAATTTCAGTTGGTATGCAGCTGGAGAAAAGATCGAGACTGTACACACTATACGTTATCTAGGGATACAAATAAACAAATCCATCAGAGAACAAGAGTGGATTTTAGATCTGAAGCATCGTATGACTTCTTTCACCCTACAAGGAAAACGCCTACATAATGAATTTGGCAAATTTACCCTGATTCCAGTCTTAACCTTCTATCGACAAAAAGTCATTCCTACTCTGACCTATGGGGCGGAGGCCGGACTAAACATCGATAATCATATTTGGGCAGTTTTGGAAGGTCAATTTTGGAGAGGAGTTTTAGCTTTGCCAAGCTGTGTGTCTATTGTCGCAATAAGACATGAACTAGGCCTTGATCCCTTAGATGGCCTGATTCTTTGGAAGTCCATTGTTTTGTTACGAAAAATGAACTTAAAAATAGTCGCTCCAGCCTATGAGATCTTAAAACAAAGAGAAGATAAACAATATTCAGGGATGATACATATTTGGGCTACGAAAATTAGGAAATCTTTAGCGGTCATGGATATCTCTTGGGAGTCTGTATGTAACACACCACAGATTGCAAAAAGAAAACTGAGATCCTGGTACTGGATAAAAAACGAAGAACGTCGAATGGCAATGTCATCTTCGCTTAATTTAGGCTTGACATGTAATACTCTTGACAAGCTGCCCAAATACTTAACAAGATTTCCGTCAAGATACCATCGCAACAAATTTTTAAGATTTCGGCTAAATTTATATGAAACTAAAGAGATAATGTACCTGAGACACTACAAAGAGATAGATAATAATAAATGTAGGCTCTGTAAAAACGAAGTAGAATCACTTAAACATCTAGTCTCTGATTGTGACCAGGTGGCGACTCAGCGTGCATTTTTCTTTAAACATCTAACAATTGTCCAACCAACGGACCATCTGTGGTGCATGCTGGTAGCTGGAAATAATGTTAAATCAATTTGTGCAGTGGTAGATTTTCTCGATAACATCTTGGAGAAAGCCTTGTGCTGAAAACAAACTTTTCATCTGAAAGAGCCGGAAGGAAACAATGAACCTATAAGAGAGCTAATTGATGACAAAGAAAGATGATGAATTTTTGTATGAATTTTTGTAATTGAAGTTGTGTAAATAACTAATTGTTACAAGTAAAAAAAAAAAAAAAAAAGATTTAGTCTTAAACTTCCTAATGGGGACTCCATTCGAACCACTTGCGCGCTGAGATTTCTCACGCTTAAAACTGTCCTATTGGTAGCACAAACATTTGCTAGGAGGGTGAGTGAGCTACAAGCTGTCTCCTGTAAACCCCCACATTCAATCTTCCACAAGGACAAAGTTGTCCTACAGGTGAAGCCTAATTTCCTCCCAAAGGTGGTTTCTGAATTTCATATTACTCAGAAAATTACCTTGCCTTCATTCTGCCCTCCTCCCCATCCGGGGAAAGAGGAGGAAAGGCTACATAGGCTGGACCCTAGGCGAGTTCTCAGCTTTTACATCAGCAGAATGGCTAGGATTAGGCAAGCAGACCAACTGTTTGTAGGATACTCAGGTCACAAGTTGGGACTACCCATAACAAAACAAACCATCTCCAGGTGGATTATTTTGGCCATCCTGGAATGTTATAGACTAGCAGGGAAAGAGCCACCCCAAAATCTCAGGGCTCATTCAACCAAGGGTATCGCAGCCTCTTCGGCTCTCCAGAGAGGGGTACCGGTCCGGGACATATGTGTGGCTGCCACATGGTCGTCCGCACATACATTCACAAAATTTTATAATCTGGATTCCTCCACTACTCAAGAGACCAGATTTGGCAAGGCCGTATTACATTCGGTCCATCCCTAAAGGGATACATAACACTATCACGCCCACCTCCAATTACATGCCACTGCTATGGGAGTCTAGCAAAGATAAGGAATACGTCGGAGGACACAATCCCTTCGAAGAACAAGTTACTTCTTACCTGGTAACCTTCTTTCGACAGGATGTTCCTCCGACGTATTCCTTATCGCCCCTCCCATCCATCCCCGCAGTGATAACTTCCCTTGTGGTTGCAGCTTACGCTCCTTCAAGGTCACTAACCAATTCAGGCATGACTTTTCTTATGCTACAAAACGGAACTGAGCATCGGACGCAGCGCGTGGCTATTTATGGGCATGGTGACGTCAGAGCCGATACGGTGGCCGTCGAGGGACATCGACTCGGCGGACGTTGACGCGCAGCGACCTCTACAGAAAAAATTTCCGAGGCCAGCAAGCTGGAAACGTATTATCAAAGATAAGGAATACGTCAGAGGAACATCCTGTCGAAAGAACGTTACCAGGTAAGAAGTAATTTGTTCTTTTATCTAGAAGTGCCTTCTGGATGTTGCTGCACCATAGTGCATCTGTGACACATTTATCAATAGGGGCAATCGGGGATTCTAATTCTTTTAGAATCTTAAAAAGTTTTTTGTGTTAGATTCCGCTTGTTCGATCCTTTTGTTATAGGTGTCTTTTTTGGCAAGTATAATAGCTTGTTTATAGCTAGAAGTTACTATAATTAGTTCATTTTTATTATTTACTGAATGGCACTTTTTCCAATGTGCTTCTGCAGTTCTCTTAGTTTTACGTAGTTCTCTAAGATGCGACGTGAACCATGTATTCAGGTGACGTTGCGGTTTAGGTTTTACGCAATTTTAGGGGGGCGATGATATTCAAGACTTTCAGTATTGCCTGATTGTAAATGTCTACTAAGACTGTGGGGTCAGAGGTGGCCACGTTGTCAAGAAGGGGAAGTAATAGCGGTAGGAGTTTATCTGGTCTAATGTCTTTCTTATTTCTAGTGCGGGTGGCTGGAGCGATGATAGGAGCAGGGTGTTGTGTGTTAGCTTTGATGGAAAAGGTTATTTTATGATGATCCGACCAAATACATGGATCATTGGATAGAAGATCGATCGAGCAGTTAAGGTTGGTGAGCCAGTCCAATGTTCTTCCTTTGATATGTGTGGGCTCATGAATAATATGGGTATGACCCAAGTCTGATAGGGCGTTAGCTAGATCACAGGCATTATTATTCGTGGGGTCATTAAAACCAAGGTTGAAGTCCCCTAGTAGGATAGTTTGTGAATTAGGTTTAGTGTCGGTGGAAACAAGGGATATAATATCCTCTATGAATGAGGAAATGGGTCCTGGTGGTCGGTAGATAAGGTGCACTGTTGCTGTGTGGTTAGGTGATAGTGGCAGTTTGATGGACAGGGATTCGGCAGAGGGAATTTGAGCGTCCTGAATGACTCTAATGTCATAGGTGTTTCTGAAGATGAGGGCAAGTCCGCCTCCCTCCACTTGGTTGGTGTTTCTATCGCATCTTATGATAGCATGGTCATTTGGTATAGCAAGGGCCAGAGATGGTCCAGAGGCTGCATTAAGCCAGGTTTCCATAACTGCGAGGAGATCAAGCTTTTCATGGTTTATGAAGTCAGCGATGTCCAGTGCGTGGGCGGATAGGGACCTAGCATTCTCCAAGGCTGCTTTGATGAATGTGTCTTTTGCAGGAGTTTTTTGCGATGGTGGAGATTGGCCATGTATGGTGATGGGGGCTAGCTTGCTGTCTAAATCAGTGGCCAGATTAGCTAGAGTATTGTTACTGCGCCAAAGTTTGTTGCTCTTGTGGGCGTGTGGTTGGGGGTTTTTGAATCGCAATCGTGCTCCTAGTCTGGAGTTTCTAATTGAGATGCTTGGGTGGTAAGAGCATGGTAAGGTTGGGGCGTAGTTGTTAGTGATGTTGTTACAGGATAGGGATGAGCTATTATAAATCTTCAAGTATAGCTGTTGTTTTAGTGGGGTGGTTCTAGAATTGAGTCTGAGGTTTCTATTAGTAATAGCGCAAGGTTGATTGGGAGTTGGTCTGGTAGCAAAGTGGCGTATCCAGAGTGCTGGATCATCCAAGTAAGGGTTGGCAGTGTACATAGTAGTAGTCCACAAGGTGTGGGTAATAGCTAACTTAAGTGTGCTAGTGTGTGTGTGTTGGTTAGTATGTAGGTAGGGCTGGCCTGTCCAACGTCTAGTGTAAATGTGCATTAGGTGGAGGAGTGTGGTCAGGCACCAATACATAGTGGAAGTAAGCTAAACCAGTGGGCAGGGATGGAGGACTCAGAGTGTGTAGTGAGTACTATGTCTCAATGCAATGGATAGCATCAGGTGATGGCATAAGGCTAGTGGCACAGGCAGTACATAAGTTCAATTGAGAGCACGTAGTTCAGGTTAGGCAGACTGGCAGGTGTGATGGCTAACCTTAATTCATTTAAATACAAGAGGTGACACAAACGTGGCCGTTTGTAATATGTAACATCAGGTGACAACAGTTGGCTACCGATACGTAGACCGGCACATGAGTTATGTTAGATGTAAATTGGCAGAGAGTGTGAGTGCGGCTAAGCATACAGGCAGCGAGCATATAGGCAATGATGGCAAAGTATTGCAGTGATTAAGCATAGCGCCTGGAGACGGTTCAGGCAGTTACTGGCGCATAGTGGATTAATCTACAGAATGCGTTTGAGTAGATGAAGTGGCGCATCGGTGCCATGAGTGCTGGGCGAGCAGGGGAGTCGCAAGAACAAACAAAGTCACATGCTTCTATGTCGCCAACATAATCAACAGTTATGTGCACAGCCAGCCAGCAAGAGCAGTGAGGGTGCGCATGTAATGAAGACAATAGTGAGGACAGGGTCTGGCGGGATACATATAATTGTTGCGCATAAGTAATTACCAGCTATCAGTCATCGCTATCATCGGGATGGCGGCAGAGCTGATGCGGGAGGTTGGCCAGAGGTTGGCGCTCAGGCGGTGAGCAGGATCAGGGTGCCCAGAAGCTAGGAAGGCGCAGACGTGCAGGGCAATTGGGCGTTGGTAGATGCACATAGATTGGAGCGAGGGGGAGCGGCACTTACAGTAGGGTGGATCATCAAGCACAGATACAACGTGCAGTGAGGCGCGGGTGCACAATAATGGCAATATGAAACTTATGGTGACATAGGGCCTCATTACAAATCAGGCGGTCCAAAAATAACGGTGGCGGTAAACCCGCCGCCACCGTTGTTTCCGGACCGCCTGATCCTGACTCCTGCAGGCGGGAGGTGATGTTCCCGCCAGGTTTCACCTGGCGGGTTTAACACCGCCCGCCTGCAGGCGGACAAGGAAACACCGGCAGCATTACGAGATGCTGCTGGTGTTTCCATGATCCCCATTCCCATTGAGTCCCATAGGATGACTCATAGGAATGGGGATTAACACCATTCTGCCTCTGTGATTCCCAGAAAACTGGGGTTGTAATGCCCCGGTAATTCCGGGAATCACAGAGGCGGAATAGTAATACGAGTCCGGCGGTAACCAGGTGTTTTTACCGCCTCGGTTACCGCCGGACTCGTAATGAGGCCCATAGTCTTATCAAAAGTAATTTGCAGTTTGTTTACTCACGGGCCCCCTGAGCGAGGCTGAGTTCAACGTTGTAATGGGTCAGGAATCTGGCAGGGGGTCTGGGCGAACGGCGAGGAAGGCTGAGGACAGACGAAGACAGGAATTGGCCTTATTGTCCTGGGCCTTGATGGGAGTGGGCCGGCTTCGCCTACCGGCTGGCGATAGGATCTAGAAGAGGGCTCAATGGCCAATCAGAGCTGAAAACAGTCATCAGTCCCAATGAGCATCAGTCTCAAGAAGGACCTCCCACAAGCAATAGTCAAGGCCCCAGCCCCGAAGTCAAAAGATGAACTACAATCCTTCTTGGGACTCGCAGAGTACCAAGGGAACTCGAACCAAGGTACTCTGAGACTACAGACCAACAACACAAAATAAGAGGCGCAAGGGAAATTGAGCCCACAAATGGCAATCCCTCAAATAGGTTAACAACTTTTAACTTCAAACAACAACACTATGGGGCAAGCCACTCTGTTGCAAGAAGGATATGATCCACCAAAGTCTGGCTAGGAAAGCCTAATACCTCGGCCAAAACACACATTTTATTAATATCAATACAATATTAAAACATCATCGTAATGCATGGATTAACAACTGACCAATATTTAATTTCTGGTTGTGTATACAGTGCATCCGGTAACAGACAGTTTTTCATATCTGAAGCATTTCAATTGCATCTTTTTAAATTTTTCAGGAAAAAGTGACTCGTGCTGTGTAAAAGGTAAGATAATAAAACACATCAAGCACTCCATTCATACTAATGATATCACATACACACCACTTCATACTTCATTAACACCATCCCAACATGTTTCTTTCTATTGTGTTGTAAACAAAGTACACTGGAAATTTTTCAGGGGCTGCCTGAACACAACAATAGCACTGTTGTCCAATTCAAATATACGTATAAGAAAGTAAATCAGTGAGTTTCTTATTCAGTTTGCCACTTTCAACTCGGCGTCAACATTTCTATTTTAGGATGCTAATTCCCAAGACCCAATAGTTTTCTCTGAACAACCAGCAATTGGGATCGTCCCCTGCAACAGAAAAGACATTGGTTTTATTGCCCATATATCTTATATTAACCTTTTTATTAGGTCAAGGACTACCTTTGTTAATTTCGTGGATCACAAATTCACTTTTGTTGTAACTACAAATTGGCTTACACAGTCTTATCAGTCATCAAGCAAAAACAAGGAAACTAGAGCATAATACATGCTCTGATGAAGTTAGAAAAACACAAATTGACACCGGCCCGAGAAGATTAGCACCTAGGCTTTTGTCACAAAAACCTGTCTCTAGCTAACTCTATTTGTGTTGCATTATAAAATAAGATCTTATGCATTGCTTACAGCTTACAATTAGTTGGTATCCACGGTATCCACGGTAGCCGAATCTGTGGATGTTCAAATCTTGCTATCGTTAATTCGTGTGTCACTGTGTTGTGGTAGCATTTTCACTGCATATTTTTTGTATCTGACATCCAACTCTTAAAGTGAACAAATAGAGTAAAATTGGCTCAGCACCTCGTTTTGAACTTTCCCAGGAGGAGTATGGGCAGTAGACTAAAATTGCCGTTCTTACAACTCCCTTTCATACATTCGGAGTGTTAGGAAAGAATGTACCTTTTACGAATTAGTCGCCTTTCAATGTGTGTCTTTAGGTCCTCTCGATTTATCGGAGGATTACGTTTCTTCAGTTAGCGTCCCCAACCCGACAGCTTTTGATGGCGTATCCCTGAGTTGGTGGCGGTTGGCGTGCACACTGACCCGCAGTTAGATATAGAATGTTAACTCTATAAGAAAAAAGGAGTGCATCAGACACTCAACTTTCTAGGTATATGGAAAATCCCCAGCGGTGTCGGCATATCTCGCTTACCCGTGCCATGTGACTCTGGAATCTCTGGTTACTCGTCTGACTGAAAAACATCTGGCGTCCAAGATTGCGTGATATGGTTAACTGTTTTATACGTGTTCTGCGTAGGGCATGATGCTTTCGCTTCATCCTGCTGTGGTTGCCGCGATGCACGGCACCTGCGCTATGTCTAGGATTTACCCTTGTTTCGCAGATTTTTTCTTGTATGGGTTGAATTACGATCCTCTTTGGTTACCCGTGCGCAGGACACAAATGTTGTATTTTGCTCCACAGCGGAGATGAATTTCCTGAGGTTTTTCAATGATATTGCATCCACTACGATTTTAAAGGTCTGGCATTTTACTACACAAAATTGGTGCAAGAACAATAACATCAATCTGGATCCGATGTTTAACCAACATTGTTGATCTACTGTGTCACAACAGGTGAATATGTGATTTTTTTAATATAAAGCGTTCTAAAAAAGTGGTCTACCATGGTTGGATTGTGGTGTTATGCCTCACTTGGATGGCTAATAGGTTTCCACACGCAGGATCAGTTTAGGTTAACCAGTCAATTTTCTTGTTGAGGCCTTTCGTAGCACTTTTGGTCAGGAAGATTAATTGTTTTTCTTTTCGCAGCAGAGTTATTTTGTCTCTATTGGAGTCCATACTTGGGTTAATTCTGTAGACGACTGACCATTTTAATTCTTCAGGAGAATATATTCTTTCAATCCAATGATCTACCATAGGTGCATTGGATGTGCGGTTCTTCAAACAGCACTTATGTTCTCTAATTCTCACTTTGATTTTTCTATCAGTTTTGCGTATGTAGATCTTATTACATGGACACCATATGACATACACAACCATCGAGGAGTTGCAGTTGGTGTGTTGTTTTTGTTTCCAATGGAAACGTAATCCTATGTCAATCTCAGTGCTTTCAAAGGTGAGTTGGCAATAGGTGCAATGTCCACAAGGATAATATCCCACCACTTCTGGCAGTACCCATTGTTGTGGCAATGGCATCTGTTTTTCTGGTTTAATACTGATATCATTATGGGTGAGCTGGTTTTTAAGTTTGTACTTTGCCTGAAGGCTATGATGGGTCGTGGTACAGGCTGATCCCCTTTTTGCAACATTTTCCAATTTTTCAAAATGATTTTCTTAATGACATTAGAGTTGTGATTGAACATATTGACAAACACAAGTTTCTGTTCTTTTTCTGATGTTCGACAGTCCTTGTACTCTAAAAGAGCCTCTCTATGGTTGTTATTGGCTCTTTTTAATGCTTTACCAGTGATTCATGTGGATAACCTCTTTGATGTCATTGTGGTTCCATTTTACAAGCTTCATTACAGAAATCAGACATTTTAGTGTGGTTTCTCTTGAGTCGTAGAAATTGTTCCAATGGGAGGTTCTCTCTCACGTGCTTAGGGTGGAAACTTGTGTAGTGTAATATTGCAATCCTGTCGGTGGGCTTGTTCTATGGTTTCACAAAGATGGTTTTTGAACCCACATCTGCTGAAATTGTGATATCCAAGAAGTTTAGGGCTTCCGTACTTGAATTAGAAGTGAATTTCAAGAACCTGTCTTGATTGTCGATCAAGAGACAGAATTCTTGTAGTTTAATAGCTGTTCCATTTCAGAGGACAAAAATGTCATCAATATAACGTCTGCAAACTCTTATGTGCTTGGCAAATGGGTTGTTTGTGTGCATTATTTTATTTTGTTCAAAGGCCTCCATATATATCTCTGCACACAACAGTATGATTGAAACAGGGGTAGCCCTTACTGTATGGTCTTGGAATAGTTTGTCTTCTAGCATTTCTAAAGATGCTCTTTGAGGGATGCTCACATAAAAAGCCACGACATTGAGGCCCAAAAAGATTTCAGTGGTAGGGTCAAAAGGTACTCCTTCAATTTCCTTTAGCATCTGTGTAGTGTCCTGAATGTAGGATGCCATTTGCCGTACCATAGGTTGTAGAAACGCATCTGCAAACCTTGATAAAGGTTTGAGTACTGAATTTACCCCTGACAATATCGGTCTACCTGGTGGATCCTACATAGATTTGTGTATTTTGGGCAATGTGTAGAATTGTGGCACTCTGGGTTTCTCCTTGGGGAGGAAATCTGCCGCCTTATGTGAGATCCAACCTCTGTCTTTCCTTTTAGACCTTTACACTGATAATGTCTTGAGGTCTCTTGGTTGTATCAGATTCAAGACATAAAATGACAATTTAGGTCTAGGAGTTATTGCATTCTCCCACATATGCATCAGTGTTTTGCAGGACAATTGCTACTCCCTTGTCCGCTTTGCGGATTTCAATTTTATTGTTAGCGAGCAGATTTCTGATTGCTTGATTTTCACTTTTGCTCATGTTAGCAAACATGGTTTTGCCTTTAACTTTTTTCTCGAATGCATCCAAATCATGCAGGACGCTGTTCTGGTAAACTTTGACCTCTGCACTTTGTAGTTATGACGGTACACAAAAAGAGGATTTATGCAGGCCGGCGTCGGATATCTCTGACTCGAAACCAACATCTTGAAAATGTTGAAAGAGATGAATGTTATGCATGAATTGAAAAAATTCCTGATGAGAAGTGAATGGGTCATGGGTATTGGTTGGTACAAAGCCCTTTCCTCTTTCTAACACTTTAAATTCATTTCTGTTGGAGAATAAGAGGAGAGGTTCACCACAATGCCTGCAAACTGCGGGTCACCTGCGGTTCGAAATCCCACTCCTCTCGGCTCCTCTCTAAAAAAGGTTGTGTAGTATTGCCCCTGTTGAACTGGTTTCCACGGTTAATGTTATTTCTCCCCCCGGTAGTTGTTTCGTCTGCCTCTTTGGCGCGATTCAAGCGGCCATGGTTAACCCCTGGGTCTGAGACAACAGCCCAGTTGAGAGCATTTCTAAGAAAAGGAGTAGAGTATGAGCAGTGCCAAGAACAAAAGACCGCATTTGAAGAAGTCAAAACGAGAATACCCAATGTTCCATGCCTAAGCCCATTCAATCCAGCGTAGGAAACGTACATCACCATGGATGCAAGTGCCTATGGGCTGGGAGCCACACTCATCCAGAAGAAAGGTGACCTTGATCAAATAGTCACGTTTTTATCTAAGGCAATATGCTATGCAGAAAATAATTACTCCACAGTTGAAAAAAGAAATGCTTGCATTTGCCTGGGCCGTTGCGTATTTCAGGACACTTGCATGGGGCACAAAGTTTGACTTGGTCACCGACCACAATCCCCTAGTTCATATGTTAAGTACAGGAGGCACAAAAACGTCAACACCGAGAATGGCGTGGAGCAGCCAAACTACAAGAATACACATATGAAATCATGCATATAGCAGGGTGGAAGAACACACACACGGACTGCATGTCGTGATTGCTGTGGATGGGAAGTTCTGCCACAATGGTCCTTCAGGATGAATGTGCAGTAGCATCTGTCAGTGACTTAAGAAGATGGAAATTCATGGAAATGTGTGAAATCCACTGGAAAGAGGAGCTAGACAAATATGAGTCCCTGAGAAAAGTGCACGGGTGGTCCCGGAATGGGTTGCCCAGTGAAAAAATCATTCCAGAATGATTGAGGGCAAACTGGAAAGTAATTGAAGATATTTCTGAAGCCGATGTGTTGGTGATGAGAGGAGATCAAGTAATACCGCCATAAGAAATGCGCAAGGTGATTCTATGTCGGGCACACTCGGGTCATCTTGGCAGCAACATGACCAGGCGATGGGTGCTTGAGGTATACTGGCGGCTGTGCATGGATCAAGCCTCAGGGTAATGATCAAAAGATGCCACTAATGCATGAACACCGACAAAAGGCTCTGTTACGCTTCGGCAGCAACAAAGAACGTTACCAAAAAGATCGTTCCCCCGTAGTATCTCGCAATCAGGGAATCCGTTCTGGCAGCGTTACAAGTCGCCTTGGAAACTGTTTGGGTCACGTAGATTTCTTAGTCAGCTGACCAGACGTGCCTCGCTTTCACGGAAGCCACGCCTCCTTGTTCCTTAAAAGCGGTCAGCCGCGGGAGCTTCGTTGATGCTAATTGATCGTTACGGCGTTCCTTTTCGTAGCCTTCCTACGGCTTGTTCCATTTCAGATCACCCTCCGAGTATCCTGCTTTGTGAATTGATCTACCGGTACCAGACCTTGGTTTCTGTCTCCTGTTTGCTTCTTGGATTTGTCCTTCGGTACTTTGCCTTGGTTTTTGAATCCGCTCGCAGTCTCCTTCCATTGCCGAGCTCCAGTTGAGCCCCGCTCAACCTGTTCTTCTACCAGGTTTTTCATCACTCCATTCCCTGCTGAAAACGGATTCCAGTCTTCAGTTTTCTTCTTTCAGCAAGAGCCTTGTTTCCAGCGGAATTCAGTCTCCTATCAGTTTAGTTCTATTCCAGTCCTGCTTACTAATTATGGATTTACTTTTACCTCATCTAAATTGACTATTTTACATCCTGTGAAGATGATGTGTATTTTCCACTAAAGTGCAGTATGAACGCTTTCCAGTTTTGCACCAGCCCGGTCCTAGTGCGTTCCTCGTGCCGTTCGGGTTATTCTACCTATACTAACCATTCCCATTTGTTATTTTATCCTTTCGTTGTCATCCATTATTTGGAACTCTGAACATTCTTCTGAACTGACACGGGACTTCCTCTCATGGCCTTCATTTCCACTATCTCAGGTACTAGCGATTCTATTATATTCAATAATTCTATACCATTCACACCAGGTTGGCATTATACTCAAAACAGTTTTTGTATTCTTTGCAGCATTGCTTGGTGGTGTGCTCAATTCCGCTCTTTTACACTATAGACTACTCTGTCTTGTTTTACATAATAGCAGAGTGGTACATCGTGGAAAAGAGCCCCTTTCTAGAGGAAGCTTGATTCTTTTGAGATCAGGGGATCTGGGTTTTCTGAAGACTTCCGGTTCGGTGAGTAACAGGCTCAAAGTACGCCAGGCACCCATGAACCCCACCACGATTCCAATAGGAGTATGTCACAAGTTAGGCCTTGACTTTATCAGTCCCTTGGACACCATATTGCCTGACCACAAAGATGGAGTGGTCATAGTAGACTACCTGTCAAAACCATTTGAGGCAGAATGTTTATCCAACATCACTACGACTACTGTGATAGAAGTACTGAACACTGTCTTTTAGAGGGAAGGTTTGACTACAGAAATGGTCACAACAACAACATCCAGCTAGTTTTAAGAGAAATGGAAGAGTTTCTATGGAAGCACAACATCAGGCAAATCAGAGCTAGTCTCTATCACCCCCAAGCAAATGGGCTAGTTGAAAGCACACATAGGTTCATAAAATGAGCCCTACAACTAACTGCAGCTTCAGGGATGGATCCTTACAAAACAGCCAAGGAGGAGATAGCATCTCACTGCCTGACCCTGAATGCGATCACTAATGTATCGTCCTTCCAGCTGCTGAGGAAGAGGAGAGCCGCTTCCAGCATAGTACCTCTGTGGTTGTCCAGAATGAGACAGGATGACACTCTAAACATGAAGGAGGTGGTTTGGAGAATCCAAAAGAACAAAGACCAAATAAAAGTGCAGGGTGACACCCAAAGGGCAGCTTAGAACTGAGGTCTATGAAGGGGACATCGTGAAAATAAAGAATTGCTGCACAAGGATCTGGTAACAGGATCCAAGTACAGTCAACTGGTAGAAGACGCACAGAAAGGAACAAACCACAATTATACCCAAGATGGAAATAGGTGGGAAGTGTTGCTGTGTTCAAAAGTCTTCTCCCCGAGTTGAGAGAATAATCTGTAGCAGAATCAACAGCAGAATATCAAGTGCCATACAGAGAACAATAAACAGTAGAAACAGAAAACTGTTTGGAGGAGAGTCAAATAGAGAGCAGCCACAGAGATACTACACAGGGTGAAGGAGAACAGCACAGTGAGAGAGTCGTCTCACCACAGGTCTGAGTGAGAGTCGCCCTCAGCAGAAGAGAAGACCCACCAGGGACAGGCACAGGCACAGGGATTTTGTGATGAAGTAGGACCAATATGCTCGACAAAAACAGGTATTTGGGGAAGACTAAAATTAACCCTTGTGATTCACACATTCCCATATATGTCAAGTTTTAATAAACCCTTCAATGAACACCTCGGGGTGTGTCATGTTTGCGCCACAACACGTTGTTATTGCCAAATGCCCAAACACATATAGTTACACCAACCAGACTACCTGGGATGGGGCCATGTCCACTGCAGTTTGTCATGAAATAATATATAAACTCAAAAGAAGGGGTAATCAAATGTTGCATATTCTACTCTGGTAAATCTTATGGACAATAATCCAAAAAGTCAACAATAGAGTGCGCTAAAAAATCTCAACAAAAGTACAAACCTTAGTGAAATGAAAAAACATTTTTGCTATCTGCAAACAACAAGATTGTCAACAAAATGAACTTACTCAAATGGCTTGAGTTCAGATATTCAGGTTCTAAAACATTCACATCAGCGTGGCCCAGCCCTCCTCAGGACAAAAATGCAGGTTTGGGTAGTCAGGCATTTGTGTTTGGAATATAGTGCATTAGACAAGTTCTATAAAAAATAAAACAAGCATTGTATTCACCAATGACGCAGTGTTGAGAATATTTAAATATGTTTTAAAAGACAATTTCAAAAACAGGAGTGTTCATACGAATACCTGTGCTGAAGAGGTTCTTAATTCTATAAGTGTTGATGTGCGTGACCTCAATAAGGTTCTCCTTCGTAGCCTTTGTGTGAGGGTTGCATTTTATAGGGGCCAGCAATGTTATGTCGGAACCCTTCCCCATGCCTCGTGCAGTGTCACATGTTGCACACGTGGCACACACCATGTGATTAACTTAATAAAAGGGCTGCACTGCTCCATGTGTGGCAGTTTCAACTCCAGCTCACAGACTCCTGTGTGAATCCATGGCAAGCATGCAGGAGGGGGGGCTGGCCATACCAAGCCCCATAACAATGGTGACAAGGTCTGTGAGAACCTTTGTGCAGCCTGGCTGTAATGGAGCACACGCTGAGGGGAGCTCCGCCATGCAGGAACACTCACATCCCTTGTTGGATCTTCCATGACGACCGTCAGAAGGTCTCGGGAGGTCCCGCACGGCACAGGGCCCATCACTGGAGTCCCCAGTGCGGGCCTAATTGCACCATCTAAGTCTCGTCAGGGATAGTCCTGACTGATGGCCGGTTCACCGGCTAAGACAACGACCACCAGTATAGCACAAAGGAGAGCAAGAAAGAATGAGCGTCAACCTCTGCCACATGGGAAAAGAAGGAGGTCTCCAGCTGGAAAGATCACAGCTGATATCGCTGCATCAGGGAAACACGCCCTGGTCGCAGCCCTCATTCTAGAGCATGCCTGTGCAGCCAGAGTGCTGCCATGGCAGAAGTTGAGGCGATGGGCAGTTGCAGCTTTGTGAAATAATTAAGGATCCCATCGAGGAGTGAAGGTTTACCCATCGATACCAATGTGATGCTGGATGTTATTCGCAGGGACTTATATTGGTGTTCATTTTCTGCAAAAACAAAACTAGTTTGTAGGATACTTTGCCGGGATCACCAAAGGTCATGTGTATGCAGCAATGTTTTGATGGGCAGAGTTGAAAATACCTTGTTGCTGCACGACTTCGGGCAAAATGTGTCAGCTTTGACAATGCTGTCGCATGCGTGTTCATATCCCAAACTAATAGTATTGTGTTCTCATACAAGTGCTTATAAAACAAAGTGAAAAAAGCACTAGTGTGTTTGTTAACAGAAACAAGACGTAGACTGAAATTAACAGCAACGTTGGACAAGTAAATGGTGCTGCGAAGGAATTCAGGGAGATTCACCCTCACTCTTGCTGCCCAGAACACAACTGACAGGTTTCTCTGAGTTTTGCAATTCAGAAACAATGTTTAACCATCGAGAAACTTCATTTCAAGTGGGGTAAACCCAAGGTTTGCAAACAAACCCAACCATAGAAACAGTGGAGAAAAACTGGTTTAGTTTGACTATTAAAAATGTAGCGGCAGAAGGGATGTTTTGAGCCAGTACAGAACCGACAACATCCAGCCCCAAAATTGATCATGTTTGCTGGCAACAAGCATAGAAAGGCTAAAAGGATAGATATTTACCTGGGTTATAAAACTGTCCAACTAATGTGCTCATTTAATCCTGTGTTGTCAGTGTTAAGGTGAAAAATCCAATGTTGTTCTAATTTGTATAGCCTGCATAGCCTGTTTAGCACTGAGAAGTTGGTAGCGAACATTCTCGGTGACAAACCAACTGATGTCATTTTCATTATGAGCTGATAAAAATGCTTGGCAAGTGGGGCTTGCATTTTTTATTTTAGACCAGGATTCAGCAATTTGTTTGGTGATGGTGCACCTGGTCATGTCTGTATACCAATGATTTAAAAAAAAGATGGTCACATTTTTGGTTTGACAGTTGGTGTAATTCAAGGAAATTGTTGTTAAAAAGAAAATCTGTTTTCTTAGTCGTCAATTTACACGATTCACAAAGGCCACATGGATAGTGCCCCTTTGGAATAGTAATTAGACATCCCAAAGCTTGTATGATGTTCTGTGGCTTGTTTTGGTGTAATGAGCTGCTCTGACCAACTTGTCCTTCAGATTGTATGCACTTTTCTGTGTGAACAAGAGGCTTTACTATGCTATTGTGGTCAGGTTAAGTGTTGTCCAATATTTTCGAACCACATTTTTCAAAGCAGGAGTAAACCTTGAAAAAGTGGTTAAGCAAGCATAAACTGAATTGTTGTCTGTCTTTTTTTCATGTTGAACAGAGTCCCCCTATCAATGTACAATACCCTTTTGGCCGATTTCTTTAAACATTACAAAGGTGACCTTTTTGTTTGGTAGGTTCAATCTTGCAAAATATTGTGTTCATGTTTTAACTTTTAGTAATAGTGCAATTGCTATTCCCTTCCTCGGTTTTAAGCACTACAAGTACTATTGTCACGTGAGCAGAAATTCTGTCATTCCAACTCCTTGCCTTATTCTGTTTGAAATATTGTTGTCCTATGAAATGAGTTAATCTTGAGGGAATTGACTTGCACTCCTAGGGAAAGGCATTGCCGCGATGTAGCACAAAGTGGATCTCAATGGACCAAAAACGGTAGACTTTGGAACTTAATGCATTGTGAGTGCTTGGCGGAGGGAGGGTGGACAGTTTTAGCGAAGACACTGATGCTGTGAGTGATGAGTGTTTAGGGCATTTTGTTCCTGTGAATTGGATGCCTTTCCAAACCCCTTTGCATGCTATCAGTGTATTCTAAAATCTAAATCAAAACTGGTTGATGACTATGGTGAATCTTTGGGCATCCCTACTATTGTTGGAGGGCACTATAATACCCGGATATACGTGATTTGACCCTGGCAGAATTGTTTGCGGCAGAATTAAAGTGGTCAATTTTGCTGTGAATACAATTTTGTTGTTGCCAAATCTAGCAAAACTTTGACCCCTCCATGCCAACAATACATCCCCTCACCCTGCGCACCACTTACCTTTTGCTTCTTTGCTTGTTTTTGACCCTGCAGCGTCAGTACCGTCCCTCTTATGTGGGTCGTATCCGACGTGGCAAGGTCTGCTTTTTTCTTTCCTGTCCCCCACCTCCAGTCCTTAGGGAGTGGGGGACACCCCCTTAACCCCCAAGGAAGTCAATGCTGAACATGGGGAGCGGGTGGCCAGTCGTGTAAGATCCAACCACCTCTGACAAGGCTTTACTTCTGTCAGAGCTACTTATCGAAACAGGCTATTAAAGAGAGGGTCCACGGAATGGCCCTCACATACCCTATGCACATGTGAGCCTGAAGGAAAAGAAATGAGAGATGCCACTCGCTGGGCCAACCGCCTGGTAAACCAGTATATCCCACGTATGGGAACAGATATTCTCTTAGACAACCATTCAAACCCTATTCAGCTGAAGTCTTTTCAGAGACAGGTGCCTCATCACTGGATCAGGTTGACTGATAATAACAACTAGCTGTGTTGATGTCACTGGTGACAACGCAACATAGCAATGCTAGTCACAAACTAAATGTGCATAATTGCACGTATTTACGTAGACACACATGCACACACAAATAACATGCTTACACTGTTCTGTAGATAGAGGACAGACACATATACAAACAGTCAAAAGGTTTTCCTTTTCACTAGCCAAATCCAGAAATACAAGGCAGCAAAGCATACATGAAGCCATCTTGCAATCGCTTCATTGCAACTAACCAGAAGGAGCTACGGGGACACATAAGGAACCAATGAAGGCTTGATCAATACTAATTTCTAAAAAAGAAGTACTACAACATATGGGGAATCCATAGAAGGACTTAGTAAATTTACATGAAGCCATAGGCCTCAAAATGTGGAATATGATTTGCAGACTGTGTTGTGTGAAGCACCAAACCATTGTTCACAGACATGGACAAGGGAGGGTGGAACATTCTTGATTTCCTAAGCAGTGAGCCACCTGCAAAATGCAGAACAAAGTCCTCAATAATCGCAGACCGAAAAGCTCTGTATCATGGTCCTCGGCAATGTGATCCAGTCAAGCTGAACAATGGCCATATACTCTTCGTGGGAAGAGCTGTTCCCAGCTTAGCAGACAAGACTGATACATGCTTTGTCCACCGAAAATTGCAACCTGCAGACACTCTCCCAGGCTAGGTAGCTATATCAGTGGCAACAATGGGGACACACAGTCTTTCCCATTACCTTGAAAAGGTACACTGAGCGCTGTGAACAGAGCAGAGTCCCAGGCCTGGGTAGAGCCGCTCCAGCCAATCCAGGCACTCCAACCTGAGGGTGGTGTATAATAAAGCAGGGGCAAATGGTCATCATGTGACCCTGAAACAAAGTAATAGATAGTTTTGGGGCGGTCTCAGGCAAACCCACCTGGCATGGTAAGTCCAATGGAATAACTCACATAGGGAATTTCCATAGGTGGTATCACATGAGCTGCCTAATGGATTCGGATGATAGGTTTTTGGGATGGGTTGGTGGTTGTGATGTCACTAAGAAACAAAACCAAGTGATGCAGGCTCAGTAGCTGTGAATGCCAGAGATTGTGTTGTTTCCTGTATGATCCCTGTCTTTCGAGAGAATGAAGACGGTTTATTTGCCTTATGGCTGAGTTCTCTGTTATTGCATGGGGAAGGGTTCGGATGAGCCCCAAATACTCTGCTAATGTGTGACAGTATTAGTACAAAACCCCCCGTCCTCTGGAATACTGCTACAAATTGGTAGCAGACGACAGTGGCTACATTCTATCAGCACAACACTGTCTCTTCCCGTAGCAATGCCTGGAGTGCTTTGAGGTGACCCACTGAGACCAAGAATCACATGGAAGGTACACCCCATGAAGAGACCAACAGGAGCCACCTTGGTGAAAATCCTGCCCGCTGTCCATGGGACGCTCAGCAGACCAGAAGGGTGTAGTTGCAGATTGAGGGAGAGCAGTTGGCAAAGCGATGTTAGTTGATTACAGAGTGTAAGTATAGACTCAGCCACAGGCATATAGGGGAAGGGGTGAACAGGTGTTGGGTGTGGGGTTGTGTCGAATATCTTTGGGGTGGGAAGACGCAGAAGTGGATGGGGAACATTCTATCTTGAGGCGACCAGTCTCGGCAATTGGTCTAGATGATCGGCTCGAGGGTACGGATGATAAAAGCAATGTAAATGTTGGATTTCCTGTGTGTTTGGCATTGTAGCTCGGGTCATGGATGACAGTATCCCCCTGTATAGCGCTTAGCAAGTGGAGCTTGCTTGAATTGCATAAGGTGATCTTCTAGTTAAGTCTTGCCGAAGCGTTTAATCTACAAGGCGATGCACATGACGTATTGGTATCCCCTGTTAGGAGGCAGGAAGACGGCCGTGGATATATGTTGTTTGTATTTGTTAGGGTCTCAGTGTCATTGGGAAATGTTGTGGTCAATTTTGTGTGTGTGCGGGTATTGACGATCTTTGTTCCCACTTACCTACTGCATTATGAAGGCGACGTATCCTTTAAGAGTTGTATATCGGACTTGTAAAGCTCGAGGGGTGTAGGAATTTTTTATGATGAAAGAGGAATAGAAAAGTTGAAGTATTTTGGGGTGGTGCACAGAAGGCGTATGCACAAGATTGATGGGTGTGCCTATGAAGGCAGAGATTTGTTGGAGTATGTCACTGAGGGTCCTAAACAAGGGAAATTACAAATAAGAGACCATAACAGATTACAGTGCACAACTAAGGAAGGGCAAAGTGTCCCCTGGTGTCATACAAGGCCACGGATGAGGACAGCAGGAGCAGTATGGTATGGGGACAAATGGGAGGGGAGAATAATGCAGTGTCATACTGAAGGATTGGTAGGCTTTGAGCAAAACATGGCAGCCAAGATTAATGCGAGCTGCCGAGTAACTTGGGGAAAACATGTTCATGCTTTGACTTGGCTACATGAAAAACATCAACCAGTTGACATAAGGAGCTTTAGACTATTCCCTTTGTGTTTCAGGTCAAGTGGGTCCATTTTCCTGGGGACTAATTTGGGGTGCGCCAAGGTGGTGAAGAATGCAGTGCTGATGTGGGGACTGCAGTGGTGAAAGATTTTTAGTGGGCCTGCGGATCCAAAGCATATGCCCAGCTTCAACCTGACTGGAGCGGAGTGTGTGCTCCCATCACTTTGCATAGCCCTGCACTTGTGGTGCCCCAAAATAGCATTGCCATAAATATTGCACTGTAGAGAAAAATGGTGCAACAAGATGAGCAGCAAAAAATGAGAGGAAGTCTAGAAAGCAAGTATTTCTCAAGAAAGAACGCAGAGAACCTGGCCGCTATACCGGATGAGTACTGTTTATTTTCCACGGCTGACACTCTTTTCACTTCATTGTTGCTTCCAGGAGTAGAGGCTGCAGCAAATTCAAAATGGTTGCAGCTGACTCGATATGAGTTATTGTAACTGGCCAATTCAACAGCAAAAGCTTGAATGCATTTAAAGAGGCGATGAGGACCTTGTGCTTGGTGGTCCTTCAAAATCATTTTGTCCTGGACCTCCTAACTGCAATCAAAAGAAGGTGTCTCCGCCAAATTTGGGACAAGTTGCTGTATGGGCACACCTCATGTTGAGGCCTCAAATTGAACTCTTAATGCAGCCATACAAGAGACATGGCCACTCGAGGGAAAGATGACAAGTGAGGTTAATGGAGTGTAAGCAAAAGAATGGCTGGACAGCATCTTCACATGGGTACCCACCTGGCTTTCTGGATTGTTTTGAGTGACTGTCCCCATGTTGGTTCTCATTCTGATCACCTTATGCATTTTAAGAACATTTTAAAAGTATATTTTAACAAGCAAAAAGGACATTTGATGTTACCCTTGAGGGTTGACAAAAACAGTTTTGAAAGGAAGAGTAGGAACAAAATAATGAGGAAAGATGAAGAGGAGGAAACTGTAGGATGGGTTTTTACACAGCCTGCAGATGTTGAAAATTATAAAGATTTCTGTATTCAAATTCTAAAGGATGGGACATGGTGTGCATGGTTGGCGGAAGATCTGAATGGTTGGTAGGAGACAAGGGAAGACATGACAGAATTAGAACAAAATGTGGATACATACAGATGAAGTTCCTACAAAGGTAAGAGAGGCCCAAGAATATTTAGTTATTAATACATTAATAAAAGGAGGGAATAAAGTAATAAAAATGCAAGTCCAGCGCAGTCTGAAGGAACACACTTACCAGCTGAAAGAGTAGCATTGTAAAAGGGGAGGGACCTTTTCTAATATCTGTGAAATAAAATGCTTAATAAACCTAATTCAGAGGCACAAATAAGTATAATCAAACTTAGGGGTAGAACGAAAGACAGTAAATAGGCCTTAAAAGCTTGCTTTTGCAGAAAACATGTGTTAAGTTTTTGTGTGCAGCAAAGGCTGCTGTGGCTGTTGATTTAGTGAAGTCTGCGATCCCAGACCAGCACTGAGAGAAGTACACAGTGGTTGCTATTTTTTTTCGAGCTCATAGATTAGAACCCAGAGATTCTGCCAACAAATAATTAATACATGACCATTTTATAATTCAAAATCATATTCTAATGGATCTTAAAGATCCACAGTGGTTTCAAATTGCCCTGTAGAAAATTTTTCCTGGGAAAAGGGTTAGAGTGTCCCTGATATGCAGCATTGATATAGAAGTATGTCTGTGGTTCAAGGCTCTGGTGGTGAAATGGTGGAAAGCAATTCTCATGTGAATCGGGATAAGGCAACCAGGGCATTTGATTAAAGTTCTGCGGGTCATCTCAATTGCTTCAATGACTTATCTTTGTGCTGTGGGAATTGGGGGTGGATTGTAACGTCACATATGTTAATTGAGGGCAGTGTGGGAAGGTTTTTTGGCCCAATTATTAAATGCAATGTATGCTTTTCTATAAGGGTTCAAAGTGCGAATTCCAATCAGCTTTGTGTGGAGAGATTTGTTCATGTCGCGTGATCACAAACACTAATTAATTGCATTGTACAAAGGTTCTAATATTAGGGGCATTTCTTTGACAGCACCTTTTCATGCAGTTCTATTCCACGATCTGCTTGAATTTGCTGCCTCAGTTGCATCTGGGGCCCTGAATAAAACTGTGTTACTTCTTGCACCGGTGTACACTCCTTTTTGACTACTTTTGTAATATTTTGGTTAGTTTTACGAGGCACCCCTCAATACATATTCATCCACATTAAAAAAGGCTGATCTGGTGCCTTTGTTGAAGAAACTTTCTCTGGATCCTTCCTGCTGTGCTAATGATAGACCTATCTTATTACTTCCTTTTGTTAGTAAGCTAATGGAACGTCTTGCCGCAGAGCATACTGCAATTTTACATGCCTGGCTATAGTACAGATTTAGTGGTATCGGCTGCAGTAGATGAACTGAGATGTGCAATCCATCCTGATGGTGCTGGGTACTCATTCTATTGGATCTGTCAGCAGTGTTCGACACAGTGGATCATGATATTCTTTTGTCCAGACTAAGTAGTTATGGGTGAGAGATAGCTCTCTTAAGTGGCTTGCCTCATTTTTAGCCAACAGATAACAGGTGGTGGTCTGCCCACCTTTTGAATCCTGTGAAAAAAACGATTTGCTGTCGAGTTCTGCAGGGCTCTTCTTTGAGCCCTCTGCTTTTCAATCTTTACATGTGACCTCTGCTTCATACAATGAGGTTGGCTGATGTCAGCTTTTACGACACTCAGCAAGTTTTTCAAAGTGATGAGGATGATGTGCTTTTCGGTATTAGAGTGAAAAATTATGTTTGGAGCATTTCAGCATCTGTATGCGCCCTAACAGGCTTAAGTTTAACGTTCAAAAGACAGAGATGCTGACTTGTTTCGCACATACAGTTAGTTCTCGAGCTGGTATTTTTGGGTCAACTGAGGCATCAAGTTGGTTATCTCATGTGTGGACCCCTTCTTTAGGAAACAGTTCTTTGCCTCTGTAATAAGTTAAGAACTTAGGTTTCTGACTTGATTCTTCTTTATCTTTGTCGATCCAGATATCTCAAGTTTCCAGTGCCATATTCTTTCATCTTAGGACCCTTAAACATCTCATGGATTTGATTTCCTTTCCACACAAAATCCAAAATTGTGAGCGACTTTATTTCTAGCCGGCTTGATTTCTGTAACGCTCTATACCTCAGTCTGCAAAAGGTGGTAATTTGCTGACTGCATAGAATAAAGACCACAGCCGCCAGGGTGCTTGTGATAGCAGGACAAAGAGAGCACATTTTTCCGGTTTTGCAAGCTCTTCATTGGCTCCTGGCGGATAAAGTATTGCAGTTTAAGATGCTGCATATTGTGCAACATCCACTTTATGGCCTATATGCCAATTGTATTAATACCAAAATCCTCCGCTGTGTTCCAGGGAGATGCTTGCTCTCTGCCTTCACCAACCTACTTTCGGTGCCTAACATCAGATGGGTGAAATGGGGAGGATGTTCTTTTAACATAAAGGCAGCATGGTTGTGGCATTCTCTTCCAACAAATCTGTGGGGGACTGAAAGTCGTCTAGACTTCAGCCATAATGTAAAGACTTTTCTGTTTAGACCATAAATCAGCCAATGGTGGAAAGTGGGGAGTGGGTATTTGTTTTCTGTCTGCTTGGGTCACTCATGCCCAATTGTTTCAGCACCATGATGCCTCCTTGTTGAGGTGAATATTTCTGCACTTAATGAGTTCTGGACCATACCAATTCTGGATCTGGCAAGGGTACATCAGAGATGTCAGTTCTGGGCATGACCATTCTGTCAGTGACACAGTCATAAAGGGTAGAGTTGTGAGTATATCTCCTTCTTATGGAGTGGGAACAGAGAGGTTGGGATCTAAACAGAGCACCTCGTTTGTAATGTTTGATACATTTAACAGGTGTAACTCATATGTACTAGCCATGGAGACAGACATTTCTGGATTTTCGTTTTTTACTTGTAGAGATACAACTGCATGTGGGACAGTTACAACTAATAGAGTTCCTAGTACAATGTTTCACTCTTTTGCACAGTTAACGCAGGGCCAGCCACTGATCGTAAGCAGAGCAGAATCCCATCTCCAAGCGGGTCTTGTTTTTAACTTTAGTAAGCAACTGGCCTATAGTGGATCCCATGTCCTTGGTTAAGTACTGCTGGTGCAATTTCATTTCTTTCATGACAGTATAAAGGCAATCCCTTTTAATAGTTCAATAGCCACAGGGCTGGTGCTGGGGCCAGACATGATTTCCTTTTGATGAAAGCCTCCACTGCCTCTGATGTCCACTGTAAATGTTCTATGGTTTTGAGGTGAGTGTGAGACTGCAGTGGTTTAACTATCTCTGCACATCCTAAGGAACCAACTACACTGAGGAATGCTCTCATTTTAGGAATTTTCAGAGGTTTAGGTTTTTTGTAAACAGTCTCCTTTTCTGAGGAAGATATGAGCTGATATCCTTCCATAATGTTGTGTACCAAGTAATGGAGTGTATGGGCAGAGAACTAGAGATTTTTCTTGAAGGCTGTGTGCCCCTTTTCCATTATTCCTGTTACTTATTTATTTATTTGTGTATTTACTTATAAAGTGCACCTTCACCATTGGGGGCATCATGGCACTAGTGGGAGATAGGCAGTAAGACACAAACAGTCAAGAAGAAAGAAAAAGAAAAAGAAAAAGAAAAGAGAGTGCTAGAAAATGAAAGTCTTCAAAGCAAGATGAGAAAGAAAGTGTTCCTGCGTGGCACGCAGGGCCATCAGGAGGGAATTCCATGGCCTAGCAGCCACAACAGAAAAAGCATGACCCTCTGATTTCGATGGTGAAAAAAAGGAGCTTCCAAAGTCCCTTCCCCCTCTGCATGCAAAACAAAGAGCGGATGGCTAGAAGATATAGAATACATCTTAAACCTCTGGCAATTGCTGTGGGCAACCCTCCAAACCGTCGTTCTTCACCTGCTAAGCCATTACAGAGAGGGGAATATGCAAATCAGGCTTTGAGCCACCCCCAAAGGGGTAGTCCAGTCCAAACTGCTAAATCACATCCCTTCTGCACAAGACCACAAACATCTCAGACATGTTTTGGCCTCAGTGGGCATCATTATTGAGGAGTAGTTTGGTTCCCTAAGCCCAGCAGGCATGGCAACCACATCTGGGCATCCCCATCCCACCCGGGGTGACAACGCAAAACAAAGTGGTGATGGCTGGAAAATTTAGAATAAATCTTAAACCTCTGGAAATTGTTCTGGGCAACCCTCCAGATGATTGTTCTTTACCTGCTATGGCATTACAGAAAAGGGAAAGACCATATGCAAATCAGACTTGGTCCCACCCCCAAAGGGGCCGTCCAGCCTAAACTGCTACATCACGTCTCTTCTGCATGAGACTACAAGAATCCCCAGACATTATTCGGCCCAGTGGGCTTCATCAGCGAGGAGTAGCTTGGGTTTCTAGGCCCAACAGGCACGGGAACCACATCTGGGTATACCCATCCCACTCTGGGTGACAATGCAAAACAAAGAGGTAATGGCAAGAAAATGTTAAATAAATCTTAAACCTCTGGCAATTGCTCTGAGCAACCCTGCAGACCATCGTTCTTCACCTGCCAAACCATATCAAAGGCAACGCACAGTTCAATACTAGCTATGTGTAACGCAACCTGTCCCCTCCTTGCCGCAAGATGTTGATACATATCCATAAGCACCCCTGGTAGAATCATCCCCAGTCCGCGTGTGAAGCACACTGGGACAGGTTTTAATATATCATAATTTTCCACCCACAGCATAGGATCTCCAAGTACCAGGGAGGCAAATATTTTTGGTTGGCGCCCAATAAAGTAATTGGTCAGTAGTTACGGGGCTCTAATTTATCCCTTTTTTATGTATAGTAACTACAAGCCCGGAATGCCATGTGTTTAAAAATAAATAATCAGATAAGATGTTCTTAAATAGCTTATATAAATAATTTGGCCATTGCTCAGGTCCCAGGTTAAAAATTCTACTGCACAGGCAAACCTGACCAGGGTCATGGGAATTATTACATTTCATAATAGCCATTCAAACATCTTCTTGGTCAAATTGCATAACCCATTTAACGGTACACCGCACTATTCCTACAAGACATTAGGCTATAGATTGTCTTAAAATGCAACATCCAAGTATCTTCTAGAATCGGGTTGGTCTGAGCCTCCAGTTTGAAATGGTCCTGATTAATAAGAAGCTTTCAATAGTTAGCCCCTGTTGCATTAATCACACTTTCCAGCATTTACTCACCATTCTCTTGATTGTGTGCATATTTTCTTGTTTTACCTTATTTTTATGTTGCTGTTTAATCTGTCTAACATGCTCCCTTTTCCTAAACTCACAAATGCTTGACATCGTAATGACATCAAATTCTCTTATCTCGCTTCAATTGCTGGACGGCCGACACATGCCCTTCATGCCACAGGGCACAACAACATCGAGGGAAGGGAAGAGGACCCTATACAGTTATTCACAAAAGTAGGAAACACATGAGGGAGAAGATTATTTTCCCTAAGATCCGCAGGAAGACGCACAACTGAGTTGTTATGCATTTATTAAAACTTTCAGTAGCCCTGGGATGCCAAGACACCCGATTCTTTTAGTTCCTCACCTTCACGCGACTGAATTTCCCAAATCCTTGATTGACAGTGGAACATCCCCAACCCTCAACAGTAGCACACAAGATCATGTGATCACTCTGATCAGTAGTAATGATTTCAAAATGAATACAGCATAGCAAAAGAAATTCAGATGCAAGCATAAAGTCAATCCGATAATGACTACCCCACCTCACCCAAGTATGTTCAACACCCTATCCCCAACAACATTTCCTTTTAGCAGAAGAGAGCCCAGTCGTTCATATTATTCACCCATTGTTTCCCCCTCATGGTCTGATCGAGTTGGAATTTAGACAGTGTTTTACTTGAAAAAGGCTGTTGTCAATTTTCCCTCATAGAATTAACATTGAGGTACCACACAATGAACACATTCGCAGATCCAAATCTTTCTTGCAACATGCATAATACCTGCTCCAGTTTATCAAGAAAAGGTTCCAGCTCTGTCATCTATTCCTTCCAGTATACATTCACCATGGGAACATCTGTTCCAGTAAACTGATTATTGATATGCACCATCCAGAGGGCCACAATTGTATCCATAAACATCTGGGCCTTAAGAGTCCCTGCTGACCTTATGGCTGTTAACAAGCCCCCTGACGTCCTACCACTAAAGGGTTTTACAGCATTTTGTGTAATGGAAACAAAACGATCAAACTGCAAATTTGTAGCAAATGTTGCTTGTAGGCAGATAATGTTGGCAAATGCCTGTCTTAAACTTAGCTGGACATTATGCAATAGGTGCTTACTTCCAGGAGTGTTCCAAGAAATGATCGTCTCGACTTGCTGAATGCTAAAAGCCTGGTTGTGTGATGCACAACCCGCCTGTCCCGAGAGACCTCCTTGTTCAGCCATCCTGGCAGCCAGATCCAGTCCATCTGTAAGTTGTTAGAATCATATGCAGTCACCTGTCTAGAATGGGTAGATCCCACATCTCTTGTAATCCTAATCTCTAAGGCATGATCTTTATTACCAGTCAGGGAATGCTGACTCAATCCATATCGACCTGAACCACTCATTGAAAGAGGTCAAATGTCAAAACCCCGGCCCATCAACTCAACTGCTACATCCAACATTGTGTTATGCACAATGTGAGAACCACTAGTACCACAATGTCCAGGAATCTGAGGTCCTAGAAAAAGACACGCTCAATCTCCTTAGAGGTTATTTTATGAAGTGTGAAAGTTCCTCTAAGCATAATTAACACAGCTTGCCTATTCAAAGTGATATTATCCTCTGAACATAAAATTGCTTCAACTACAAGACTTGTCAATCCCCCCACTCCATGATAGCTATTCAATGCAGATGATGATGGATGGATATTAAGCAAACTGTCTAATAATGTAGATATAGGTCCAGCTAATAACATCTCTGAGGATGAAGGGCTAAATGACAAGGAACCAGAATTTGGGTTAGAGCCCAAAATACCGACATCCTCCATTGGACACAATATAGTTTTAGTGTGAGAAGTTTGCACGCTGTGTCTACAGAGATCACTCCATTTACCAGTTGCAAGCCATGAACAGAAACCAGCCGTACCCCCTTATTGTTTTGTCATGTCTCCTGTCAGGAGACCCCGTTCTTGCAGCCTCGGTGCCCCTTTAGGTACCCACCAATCCCCCTCTATATCCTGTTATCTCCACATATCTGACGGCAGCAGTTTGTTGATCAGATCCGGCACACCCGGAAGAGGAGAGGCCTGGACGGTCAACCGAGATCCTTGCGACCGTTCCTCCACTGGCAAGTACCATGGCGTTATTGAATGGTGTGCCGTGGACATCGGCACTACCTGGTTTCGCATCGGTCTCCGCGTCACGTGATCAGGAAGAAGCGAGTACCTGATATCAACACGGAACACATGACACGGAGCACGTGTCATGCGACTCAGGTCATGTGACTCATCAGTGCAGTTAAAAGGACCAGGTAAGTGCTCAAACAATGCTTCACTACGAGTACTGTTTGGCGCTTTGTTCCTTTGATATCTACGGCTACCTTGACTATGGACAGCTTTACGGATTCCTTTGTCTCTCCCTCGAACTGTCGTACTGTTTTGTCTTTCCTGGAACTTCCAACTCTTGGCTCTGTTACCTGGTTTTGATCTGGATTCCCCTGGACTTGTCGTTACCTGCTGGCTTCTGACTTTGGATTGTTTGTAGGACTGCTTACGGATCAACCTACTTGGCACACTGATCATTGGTCCTCTCTGCCGGCTCAGGTGTTAATACTCCAACCACAGTGCTACTTAAGACTTTACCCGCCTTCTGCTGCCGCCGGTTATCTGCAGGCTCCTGCCCCCATTGTCCCACCCGGGGTATTGTAGGCATCCGTTTAGGTAAACCTTATTGTGGTGCCTCTCTGGTGTTCTGATTACATACTGCATTGCCATTGTCTTATATGTACTCATTGCTTGCTTTGTAGTGGTCAGGGGTCCTTCCGGCCTTCCTGGTTCCAGTCTGACGGCACTCGACACCTGTGGCCTCAAGGACTGCACGGGCAGTTGTCTTTGTTTCTTCCCGTGTGGTACATGGGGACGGAGGTTCTATAATCTACACGACCATCAAGTCAGAACATGTTTCCCCTTTAATTCCTACTGCCATACTTTGTGCATCTGAATGTAGCTCCTGCAATGCTGAATCTTTACTTTTAGCAGGTCTAATTCTGTCAAACATTGGATAGGTCACTGGTTGATGCTATGCATGAACTCGAACCTGTAGAGATCACAAAAACGCTCACAACAATCCATTATTGGCTATTTTTACCCCATTAGATAATTATTTTTGTTAGGTGCAACGGCTCCCCAACCCCATATACAATGCTAATGTCCAAACTGCTCCCTCGCCGACTCATAGACTGCTTGTCATTCCCTGATCCTTGATTTTCCTGTGTGGAACACACGGGATCGGGCAGAGAAGGATCAATACAGACCACAGAGGGCAAATCACTCTGATCTGCATTCTCTATATCATCAATTGCCCCAAGTCAAGCACATTTTCTCATGGTAGAATCCGAAAATGGGCAATAAGGAACAATAACCCGGATCAATGTCTAATGGCAGAATAGTAATATTGTGAGGTTCTTTTTAAAAATTCTGCTTCTCGTAACCAAGTTACACACTTGTCCAACTTTACCGGCACACAGACAAATTGTAAGCTACGTCCTCTCACCTCCTCAAGTAAAAGTTCAAAAACTTTCACCAGAGAATTGAGTACTAGGTTCAGCGCTGACAAAGACACCGTACTCACATTTTCTGGTCAGCCACACCCGGAAGGTGCTGATGTCTTGGTAAAGACTCAGCAGAAGATAAAGAGGAGTCCAGAGATTCTTCCCCTTCCAGATAACTTAAAGGATTGAATAGCTCTGGAGTGGTAGATAAAGGTAACAATCCATTTAGATTGTCTATCGCCATGAGCTTAGGTCGTGTCATAGCCACCAGAGACAGACTAATGACCGGTAAAAACCCTATTGACCTCTCAGAGGGGAGTATTCCCGTAATAATTGACTATTCAGCCCTGGTAGATCACCCATGCTTGTACTACAAGCCTGAACAAAGTAATGTAGTCTTATGTTTAATATTAGTTTACCTCAATGTATACGTGTGCTCTGTATGAGTGGGGATAGCCGCCATCAAGGCCAAAAATATGCCATCTGCCAAGATAGGGGTAAAGGCAGTATGAAGGAGGACAATCAGATTCTATCATCGACTGCCCTACACCGGGAGAATAACCTTGCTTGATCCTTGCTTGATCCTTAAGTGATAGATCCTTCAATCAAGAAGTTTACTTATTAGATGGAGCTGTTCGAAATGCTCCTCCTGAGCAGATTATTGTCCCTCCATCAACTGCCTAATTATTAGGGGTCCAGCAGCATCCCCAGTTGACTCCGGCAGACTCCACTCTCTACTTACAGCACCCCGCGCAGCACACTCTGCGCTAGGAGTCTTTCTTGCAACTTCCTGGTTTTCTCCATTAGTGATCCCTTTCGCAACACCAGCAGAAAGGAGAAGCCTTCCAGCAACACTTCTGAGACTCCAGTAGACTCCACACTCTGCTAACAGAATTCCGAAGCGCAACCGCACTGGGAGCCTTTCTTGTAGCTTCCTTGTGTTCTCAATTAGGGCCCCCTCTCGCAAAACACCAGCAGAAAGAAGAAACATTCAACCAACAGTTCTGATACTCCAGCAGACTTCACACTCTTCTTACTGCACTCCACACAACACGCTCTATCCTAGGACCCTCTTTTGCAGTTTCCTGGTGTTCTTCTTAATTAGGGCTCCCTCATGCAACACCAGCAGAAAGGAGAAAAATTCCACCAACACTTCAGCTACTCCAGCAGGTTCCAGACTCTGCTTACATCACTACGTGCAGCATGTTCCACGTTAGGAGCCTTTCTTATAGCCTCATGCTCTACTCAATTAGGGCTCCCTCTTGCAACACCTGCAGAAAGGAGAAACGTTCCACCAACACTTTTGATACTCCAGCAGACCCCACACTCTACTTACAGCACTCTTTGCAGCACCCTGAACGCTAGGAGCCTCTTTTGTAGCTTCCCGTTGTTCATCTTAATTAGGACTCCCTCTCACAACACCAGCAGAAGCGAGAATCATTCCACCACCACTCCTGATACTCCAGCAGACGCCACACTTTGCTTACAGCACTCCATGCAGCATGGTAGGAGCCTTTCTTGTAACTACCTGGTGTTCTCCATTAGGGCTTCCTAACACAAAACTAGCAGAAAGGAGAAACAACACTTCCGATACTCCAGCAGACTTCCAGGTTTTCAACTTGTAACCATCAATCAACCCCATCGTGTTCATATGTGCGCCAATCAACCCAAGACATACTTTCTCTCTTCTTAAGTTCCCTGAATCTCTTTAGGTACTGGGTAGGTGTCTTTCCAAACCTGGCAACCAAATCAGCTTTCATACACCCATACGCCCAGTCCCCCACCTCCCTCTAGAATGGCCTTCCTGCCCCTCTCAGGCATGAACTGAATCGCCTTAAATTCAGGAAGCTTCTCAAGACCCTCCTCTTCTCTTCTTTCTTCCCTTCCCTCTCCCCCTCCTCTGCTAATGCCCACCAGTGTCCTTTTTGACTGGCTGCCCGGTTCCTTCAGATTCATACAGGGCACCAGACCCTCCTTGCCCAGTCTACTCCAGCGCACTGGTATACCCTGACTTTCCCCCTTACTCTGCACTTGCCTTACCAGGCTCGTACTAAACTGGGGGCCTGCACAGTAACTGGGCTCCTCCAGTCCCATCCTCGCACTTAGCATGTGGACCTTCGAATGGGGAATTACCAGGGTATTCCGGCCATTTCGCGGGTGCTGGTGCCGGTATATCCCCATTCCGATTTCAGCCCCATAGGGCTCATTGAGAATGGGGATGCCTGTAGCACAGGCACTATTCATAAAGGTGCCTGTGCTACAGGCTTGATGTGCTCGCGGGTGCCTTTCATTCCGCCAGGGCAGACCTGATGGATTGAAAGGGACCCACAAGCACAACTCAGTTTGCCAGTCCGGTAACAACGGTGCCTGCAAGCATACCGGTACCGGTGTTACCGGACCATCAACCTCGTAATGAGGCCCAATGACTCTGGTCTTTAAACATGACTTGTTGTGCCAATTCCTCCTTTAACTCAGCTTCTGTTTCTAACTTCTTATACTGAAAGACTAGCTTTTTTCTTTGCAGTTCCAACTTCGGTAGTTCAGATCTCAGAGGATCTCCATGATAAAGAAGTTCTGTGGTTTGGAATAGAAGTGGCAGAAGTGGTGGCAATCCCACTGGTAGATTCTGTAGTATCCTCAGGGGCAAGATCCCCACTAGAACCCTTGCCACATTCATTAGGAGCATCAAAATCTGCCTGGTAATCCACAAGGGCAGCTATCAGCTCTGCCCTAGAAATATTCTCAAAGTCTAGCTTTCTCAATTCACAAGCATCATCTAGCGCTTCTAAGCTCATTCTAGTTAGTTTAGCATTAGCAATAGGTTCCATTGTTTGTAGTGATGTGTTTTAGTCTATACCACTAAACGTTAAAACACTGGAAAGAAATGTAGATATTTTGTAGGTAGTGAAGTTAAACACTGGATCCTAAAGCTAGTGAACCCACTGATTTACCACCAGTGTAAAGACTGGAGGGACTGGGGGAGGGTTGTGGTACTACTCACTATGTGGTTGGAGTAGAGGCACCATGGCACCCCAGCCTAGGCTCTCAAAGGGTACCAATGGATAAGCAACCACAGCTGAGACTCAAGGAAGGTGATGCAGGCTGGTTCCTAGGTACAATAAATCCCCAGGCCACCAAAGACTGTTGTCTACACACTATGCTATGTGCTAACACAGTTCTTGTATTAAATGATAAGTTAGGTGGATAATTCAAATAAATAAGACTCACTTGGCATTATGAAAATCTTCTCAAATTGTTAACACAATATATACAGTACTTTTGGTGCTACAGATATTCTCAGTTCAGCAATAATGCACCAACTGGTAACAGTTATTGAAAAACATAAAAATCACTACACCCTGTATAACCCCACGGACCTGCAGGTATTACTTTAAAACACTGACAGAATAATTGTCAAAATAAAAATACAATTCTGTTTGGAGATCCATCTACCTGGGCAACCTGCAATAAAAGATAAGTTAAACTTTGCTTTTGAGTTAATGGCCAGTCCATAGGTGCTCATTAATTGTCTGCTTTTGTTTCAGCAGATGTCACCACACCAAAGTGACTGGGAAGCAACAGGAGAGCTGGGCCCAAGATGTACCTAGGACCCTAGAATGGACCCTGAGGGAGGAAGTCCCTCTTCATCATTACAGTGCACAGGGTGCCTTGGAAGGTAATGTGGTGGAGTATCTCAGCATTTCTCAACTATGCGCCATACGGATGGACCCCCTGTGGAAGAAGAAGTCACTGAGTCATTGCTGTCGATCAGGAGAAGGTAACCAAGCAGTGTCAGAAAGGCAGTAGTTAAGATCTGTCGAAGTGGTCCCCTTGGTGTGGTTTGTACGCTGGCTGTGGATGCCCCACAAAGATGAAACTCACTGTGGACCTCGACAAGGTATGGGATGTGAGGATGATAAGCAAATTTAATGGGGTTTGAAGATATCAACTTATTGTGCCCTGCGACCAAGTCTCACCCTCTGGTTTATTGAATGTCACCTGTGTGTGAAAGAAGTCGGAGGAACCAATTCCACACCTCCGTTGTATGCATAAAGAAATATTACTTTCACACAATAACTGTGCCGCAGGTTTGATCAAAAACTTTTGTAATTATATTAGTCTTATTTCTCAACTCCTTTTCTTTCTTTAATCAAGTCTTTAACAGCAGAAGATCACAGGTTTTAATCCTACCTAAAAAGTCTCATGTCTTGTCTCTATGCATCGGCTCTCCTACATAAGAAATAAGATCAAAATAATTACAGAGTTTTTGATCAAACTTATGATGTCAGGATGATATCTTTGGTTTTCTTTGATGATATCCAGTGGCAACAGGTGCTGTGACAGAATTAGGTGTCGGGTTTTGGTATTTTGTGGTTGTCCGCCCTTCTGTTCTTCAGTGTTGCAGCTGCAACATGGATAACAGGATGGATTCTGGTGACTTGGGATTGAGCACTGGACTTCTCTGTGGGCCACCACTGAGTTGTTTGGTTTGTAATGGTGGGAAACCTACCTGCGGGCACTTCTCTGCAAACTGCGACACTGGACTTGTCATGGCTGCAGTGCCACTTGAATATTTCTTCAATCGGTTGGAACTTTGCAATCTCTGGGCAGCAAGCAGAACAATGCTAGCGTACGCCCTCTTTCAGGCCATGCACAGCAGTCTGGCTTTCTTCTGCTCACGGACAGCCTCCAGACACAAGACAGTGCTGGTGGACTTCTCTGGCTCAAGATGTCTGGTCACTCTTTTTCTGGACCCACGTAGATAACTCTGCAGAATATAAGGCCCTCAGGACACTTCGGGTGAAGAACAGCAGTTGCTTGATGTCTCCTCATAACTAGAGGAATAGGTTGTCTGTCCCGGTCCTCACTTGAAATGCCCTTGAATCAATACAGCAGCCTTTGGATATCTTGAAGAGTTGCAGCCACAGACTTCTTCCTCCAGCTGGATTCAGAATACAGGCTTCCAAGCTTCAGACCTCTGGCTTCTGAAACAGAGGTAAGTGAGGGGTCTTCTGTTATACACAAATCCCCCCATTCACTCTGGCTGAGACAGGCTCCGTCAGCCAATCACACACTGGGGAATTCATCATGAAGCACTCAATTAAGAGTACACACATTCAGGTAATTCACCCAAAAGCAGACATCTAAAACAGTGGGTTTTAGTGCCAGACTTTCAGAGCACATACTGCATTCACTACAGTTTCAGAGAGGGCTGGCACAGGCAGACCAGAGGAATTCTGACACACTGCAAAAGCCAGACACCCACAACACAAAGTGTGTCTTGACTCCTCTCGCCAATCATGCAGGTCCAACCCGTAGGTTGTACCCAAAACAAGCAGTCCCTGTGAAGGTTCCTACTAGTCTAGCAGGGGCAACCCCAGAGCCATATATAGTTCTTCCACCTATAATCCAAATAGGGGCATGGGTACAGAGCCAGGGCTTCACAACACTTTGGAAACAGGAGGGAAAGACAGCAAACCATTATTCCTATGGTACGACCTGAGGTCCCAAAAATTGGTGCGACCCAGAGCCACAGCAAAATTAGCATGAAGATGCCACCAACCCATGCCCTGCTATGTGGCCAACACACAGGTTATGTTATGTTACTGGGCATTTGTATAGTGCCTTTTACCACTGGTATGATTCCAGAGAGCGGTGGGTTGAACGCCCTTGGGGGCTGTAGCCCAGGTCAGTGGAGAGAGCAGTGTAGTAAATAATGCTTGGGTGCACTCAATATGTGTGCATATGTGTGCAGCCAGGGCTGATTAAGTGGTGTGTAGATGCATTCTAGTGCTAGGCGTGGTGCAGTGGTTGTGAGATCAGTAGATTGTGTGCAGCAAGGCCAATTGGACTTGGGTAGCTGCGTTCTGGTGGTACTGGAGTTTGTGAATGGGATTATGTGTACAGCTAGGATGATTTCCGTGGAGTAAAGCTGAGTTCTAAAGACTGTTAAGATGGTCATGTAGGTGTATAAGTATTTGTGCAGCTAGGCCATATTAATCGAGGGGAATATCTGCATTCTATTGTTTGTTGGTGCAGAGGAGAGAGTTTGAATATTAGTGTGTTTGAGTGTCTGTCGGATTGGAGGGAAACCGTGTTCCTGATGATCTTCGAGTGCCTGTTGAGGGGATAGTTTCTCTCGTTGGGGTCCAAGCTTTTAGGTTAAGGTTCTCCCTGTGTCTTGTTGGGTCTGAAATTGCTTATTGGCGTACCGCTGCACCCAGTACAGTTCTATCAATCCTAGCACTATATCCTAGAAATTATGGCTGGTGCGTGTGATCCCAGTCCAGTATCATTGTCTATGGTCATCCCTTTTTCTTGCTGAGTCTGCAATTGCTTGTTGGTGGTGCCTTCTCACTTTCCGGTTGCATCACATTCTGTACTAATGGGCGTATAAGTACATCCTAGATGTGGCGGCTAGTACTCAGTGAAACTGAAGGTCCAGCATCTAGCCAGGGCTTGTTGTTTGTGCTGTCTCTGATTAGCACAGTTACATTAAACACATAAGTGTCTTTCACTGGGACTTGCCTCAACAGTTTTGTTGCCTGATTTCTAGAGTGTATTCCATTGAAGGTGGGATCCGTCTTGGTTAGGATGGAAAGACATTCTGCAAACCCAGCCCATAGAAAGGTTTTGACATGTCAACAGAAAACTACTAAATGACGTTCAGAGGCCACAGAAATGACACATGGAACATTACACGCCGACCAGAGGTCACAAAAACTATGACTGAATCCAGAATCCCCCATTTCTCCCTATTATCAAGAGACATTAAAAACCACCTGACCTTGAATTGTAATTCCCTCTTTGTTATTTATGTGGCCAGCTTGGGCATGTTTCTAAGCACTGTCTTGAATCGATGGAAAGGTTGTATAGGGTCCCGAAGACCCTGGAAGTTGGGACCCATAGGACCCTAACCATGAGACCCTATGAGAAAACAATGGCAAGCCAAATAATAAGGGAAGTAGTATGTGTTGGGTTACATGAATTTGCCAACTATTTATATGACATGATCAAGAAACAGGTAATAGGGATGGACCAGATGCTATCCACAGTGTATCTCAGAGGTTGCAGAAAGGGCACATTTATTAGGGCCACCATTCATGCAGCGTTACAGTGTTGGACCACAGCCAGATGATCTGCTGCCTTTAACAACAGATCTGGACTCCAAATCCCAGAATACATTAAGAGGGTACCAGCATAGGAGATAGGACCTGTTAATGACTCCAATCAAGCATTCCCACTAAGTCAATGCCTTGTCTGGGATTGCTCAAGGGAAGCCCTTATTTATATATTTTTATGACAAGTTATAATCTGGATGATGAACCCTTGTATAACGCCCCTCTCTTAGAATCCCCCTGACCCCACTGATCCAAGAAGTAGGTTTGTTTTGCAAATTAAAAGATTTATTGAAAATTTAACAATATATATATCACACTTTTATAATAAATTAATATTTGATATCACACTTAAGAATATGATGTTGATCAACAATGAATAATCTTACACTAGCACACTTATTTTATTACTTAGGAGTTGGTATGGAAAGAACAAGGTAGCTGGGAATGCTTTATGGTTTCAAGGAGATGCAAAGATGAATAAACGGCAGTACAGAAATAAACTTGATATGATTTCAGCAAAAGATAATATGATTACTTTTTCTCTGACAATTCACTCCCCACCTATGCAATGTAAGGAGATTGAGGTAACACACAGTCTTCAGGAATACAATCACAGTACAATCCAAATTTAGTTCCCCCCTAGCAAGCTTAGAGAAACAGGGATGATTTTAAACACAGGCAAAGTACTTTAAAGATGGTATGCAAAGAAGGGAAAAATATACTAAAAATGATTTTAATTCCCTATAAGAGATTCAGGGTGGGTGATAGCTACTTTAAATTAGTTCAATGCTCTATGAATGATTGTCAGGTTGCAAATGAATTTCAGCAAAGGAAAGCAAGAAGCTGCTATTTTGACAAGTGAAGAAATTTGAGCCAAATTGCAAATCGCGGCACTTTTTCCGAGTGCGTCGAGCGCGATTACGGAAAAAGTATAATGAATAGAAAGTTCAAGAGATACGGACGATTTTATGAAGGTGGTTTTTCAGAAATGAAATAATGATTCAAAATGGCAAATGACACTTTTACAGGGTTAAAATCGGAGAAGGGACACATGATTCTATGATGCAGTTTTGGAGAGGTTAAATGTTTTGAATCAGATTATTTTAAGCTAAGAGATGGGTTCTGCACAGTTCGAGCTGGGTACTCGCACTATAAATTTGAAAGGAATGGCCTCGTCACGGATCTGGTCAACAAGTTTAGCTGCGGTTCTCTCTGCTCGGCGGGTCAATCAGGCACCGGTTCTGTTCACAGCGGTCTGGTCTGGGTCTCTGGTTCTGCTGGTCTGGATCAAGTGGATTCTGGATACCGCACTGCTTTCTGGGTACTGTTTCTGTTCTGGATACACAGGACTCTTAGCAAGCAGCAAACCGCACAGCCCGGCGGTTGAATAGTTTGCAAAAGATTTTGAGGCCTGCTGAAGAGTTCAGCTCTTTGGAGTTTTTGTTCTGGAGTTGGACTGGATCTCTGAAGTTCGGGGTTCTGGAGTTCTCCGTCAGCGTGCTGCGAAGGAATTCAGTTGAAGGTTGGAAAATTAATGTTCCTGTCCTGCTTCGAGTGGCTCTTTTTATGTCTTTTGAAAATGGGTGTGGATGCTAACTTTCTATGCCCAACCCACTCACGATTTGATAGGTCAAGGATTTCTCTTTGACCTGATTTGAGAAGGGAGCAGTGAGTCAGAGTGAGTCAGAGTATTACAGTCTATTGAAGAAACGCCCCTTTGCTTTTACTTAGAAAATGAATGTTTCATAACTAACAGGTTTCCCAGATACACACGTCATTGACATTACATGTACATATCATATATCACATAAGGTAGTCTCTGTTCCAACTCTGATGTTTTCTAAGAGCTGGCATTCCAAAATGACAACTTATTTTCGTTTTTGGTAGATTTTGCAACATTGGTTTTTCATCAAATCTTTACACAGACCTGTACCCTCTTCCAGAGCATATTAATCTAAGTTATCGTGTCTTTAGCATAAATACAGTGTTTGCAGCATTCATAATTCCCGGGTTTTTGCCTCAGAACATCAGCCTAGTCTTGAACTGGGAGTGAATGTGTCGTTTTAAAGATCCCAAAGTTGTACATTTCTGTCATCTGGTTACAATTAGTTATCAGTATTCGTATAAAACATATATTTGCCTTCAACTCACTTCACTTCAGTGTTTGGGTCCGCCCCCAGAAGCTTGGGGAGTCAGATGGTCACATGGCCTTCTTTGCTGGCAGGGCACTGTTTACAGTCAACACCCAAATCAGCATATCCTATTCAATGGAAAGAGTCAATTGTGTTGGGTCCTGCAGGCTGGAGGAGAAACCCCTCCCTCTCAATCAACAGGACCATGTGATATCCTGCCTTCTTGTGTGGAGTTCTGAGGTGAGAAGGTTTCCCAGCCTCTTGGACTGTTAGTTGAATCAGCCTGTCTTCTGGGAACAGCAGGTGTTTAAGAATTTTAATTAACCAAATGGCTTTGAAGTTTCCAGCTGTCTCAGGATCCTTTTGCAACTCCTGAAGTACAGTTCTCCTGTCAGAGTTTAGACTGCTAGCGCCGGTGTGTGTCCAATGCCGGTACTGCACCCATTTTTTTAGGAGTTTTCTTGAATTAACTCCATTTCAAAAAGAGGATTTTCTTGATAGTATATGATCATTGCTCAACATGGCCTTGGTGTGGATTCTGCAGTAGAATAATTTTGTGCCCCTAATTTTAGCCATTTTTGACATTAATTAAAACGGATTTTGAACAGATGGTCTCCTGTATTAGCTATCTTGCAATGTTTGAAAAGGACATTTTAAGCTTGCATTCAGAGAAACAGAGGTGGTTTAAAAGCGCTTTTGAGCTAACAGGCCCTGCTGTTTTTCCTTGGGTACCACCTTTTACCCATGGCGCTTCCGGTGGGTAGCAGGTTAGGCGACCATTTTGGTGTGCGCAAAACTGCGCGGTTCTCCTGGATTCTGGCGCAACGTGGGCTTTTCGGCCATCTTGGATTTTCTAAGCCCAGAGAACCAACTGTCACAGCTTAATGACTCAAACGTGGGTCAATACCCCTGACAGCCCTGAGCACATATAGTTTTCTACAAGAGTGGAATTTTGGAGTGGCGCTTGGAGTTATCAAAGCAAGAAGGTACATTTCAGATATACAGACCAATTTCACAAACCTGATAACAGGTGAAAAGCAGTGTCAAAACTGCAATACATGTGAAACCAGAAACACACAGACCTGACCAAAGGGGTTATTAATCTAATATGTTCGGGAAAAGGGTAGCCAGTGAGCTTGAGAGAAGTATCCAAAGTGTTTACGTCCAAAACAGAAAGACAGTTTGCTGTCAACCCCAACTCAAAGCAAAGATTCCCTGGATAACCAAGATTAAAACTAAACAGTGTGTATCAGCTACAGGACATAACATTGAATTCAATAGGGTACTGTAAACTAGGGTCCACCTGTATCGGCTGAGACAGGGTGTTTTCTCATCTGACCAGCATTTTAAAGCTAATCAATCTAAAGACATTAACCATTACCATTTAAACTTTCAGACAACTTAAATCCAATCACACAACTCATCCTACAGGGTTCCATCCCAAGCCCAGATCAACCTTGATGATCTGAGGTCATGGGGAGGCCTGCAAGAGGACCACTGATGGCCTGAGTTTGTGCAGAAACATCCCGGATTATACATGATGCCCTGAGGCCATAGAGATACATCCCAAATTACCCTTAATGTCTCGAGGATATGCACAGACCTCCCAGGAAGGATTGATGCCCTTATGTTGCATAGAGGCCTTGCAAGGAACCCTTGGGGCTCTGAGGCCTTGGACAGTCCTCCATGAACAATTGATGCCCTGATGTCATGTAGTCTTCTATCCAATTTTCTGTGCAGAACAAGTCATGGAGAGCTCTAACGAAGTGTAAATTGAGAAACATGTTGAGGAGGGACCTGACCCGTTATACATGATGAACAGAGCATAGAGAGACCTATTCAAATGTATAATGAGAAACACGTTCATGGAGAGACCTATCCAAGTGTATGTTGATGACCCCAAGCTCTAAGAGAGAAATAGGGTTAATGCTGTTATACCCAAAGTATGGGACACACCTAAAGTGAATGTTGATTATAGCAAGGAGCCCTGCAGGCAAAGAAATATGAGATGAAAGCACCAGGTACTGAGAGGAATACAAACAAGTACTAATACATGAAAAATACCAAGGTGCACACTGTTTGTTTCTGCCAATGTTTGGGAGATGTGCCCACATTTCAGTTGTTCAGCATTACTGTGATTAGAGTACTATACACATTATTTGTTTTACACTAGGGTATCTCATGAAAGCATCCTACAGATCTGATGTGTGGCCCGTTTCACGACTGCATTTACGTTTTGAGTCTTGTTCATTCTAAGAGTCCATTTACATAGTCTGCTACTAAGTAAGTACTATCCCAAATGCATAGCAAGAGACTGTATTAATATTAAATGGCTTTCTTGTCACTTTTGTGCATGCTCTTTTTAATGCAAAAAAATCTGCTATCTGAGCTAAATTCCCTCCCTCTAGTTGTTTACTTGCTATTGCTTCAAAGGTGGTGCATACTTCACACACTGATTTCAATTTGTCATTTTCATTCATCACACAACTTTAATCTACATACCGTTTTTTTTTACAATTCATACATATTAGCTCATGTTTGGTCATGTGCTATGGATATAGATCTTGCATTTTCCGTTTAAGCAGTAGGACAGTCACAGCGTGTGGCACTGACAAATAATGGCTGATCCTAGCACGCTGCTGTTTCTGTATGGCAAGCTCAGCTGCTGCTACTGATCATGGGCATGGTTGTAGCCCTGTCACTCACTACTGGATCTAGTGCAGTATTATAAGGTGCAATTGGCCAAGCTTAACTCTGTGCTACTCTGTTAGTATTGCTTATATATGGCCTCCCTTCTCATCGCAATGTAGTACACATAGCTTTTTTATAATATGGGATCTGAGTACAGGAGAACTCTCTAGAGCATGTTTTAACACAACAAAGCCTTTCTCTGCATTTCTCATGACCGCATGAACATTGTTGTGGGTTTACATTTGTCATTTCTTGTACCAATGTTACTAATGACGCATAATCCACTATCGACTAGTGGCAATATTCAGTGGGACCAATACATGATCTTATGTGGCTAATTGTTGTTGGCTTGGCCATTTTTAATATGGCTTTCACGTCTCAATGTGTTATACTTTGGCTACCTGCGGTAACACTTTTCTCAAAGAAACACCACAATGGCGAATAGTTTTAACTTTATATTATGCAAAATAGGTATATGAAAATAAATTAGAGATCCCACACTAGCAGTGGTCTTTCCTCCAAGTGCACACTCACCTCTCTAACCCATGCGTCCCAAGTCCACTACAAAGATTTCAAATATTTGAAGACAACTGCCAGTTAACCTCTTCCGTCTGGGTATATCTCTTTCCCTAGGTGGAGCCACACACACACACAGTCTCCCACAAACATGCTCTCAAACAACCCCCTTTCTATCTCTCTCTCCAAAGCCCCCTCTCTTCCGATATTGTCTCCCTAATTGTACCCACTTTCTCTATTTCCCATTCACTCTCACCCTCCTTCACCTCTCACTATCTCCAAACTCAAGCGGGCAGCGAGGCGGGCTGTCTCTTCTGTTCTGTTGCTGTTCCAGTGCTCTCTGCGTATAATACTTTATTTTAGCTTTATAGACCTGCAGCGAGGACCGTACCGGGTGTTATGGGCCCCGAAGACCAAGTTAATGGGCTGAGTGAAGTGAGGGCCTTTAACGAGGTATGAGGGCCCATAACGACATTATGGCCCGAGGGCGAGGTCTATAAAGCTATTAGAACCCAAGGGCAAACACACAAAAAGTTAACGTTAAAATTTATATTTTGGATTTATTTTTTTTTGTTGGAGTTTAACTATTCCACCTGGAATATTTAAGTTTATAAAAAATATGAAAAACAACATGACAAAAAGTGAGGGTTAGCAGAGAAAGGATAGTTGAGGGGCAGGTACATCATTTCACCAAAATGCCAGGGGGAGCGGAAGTGACATCACATGACCCTTGACCCCTGGTGACATCAGAGGATGTTGACACCACCCCGAAGTGATATCGCGGGATGCCATGGAATGCGAACTTTCACCCGTTGACAAAACAGGAAGTGCTATCACATAGCATTGTACACTACAAACAATATGGTTACGATATCACTATAATGTGATTTACATTTCATACAAGAATGGATCGCCATATGTATCATTAAGATCAGTGTGTATAGGTCCATATTACCAAATTACTGTGAATGCAAGCAGACGTTCATAACCAAATGATAATGATGTGTTATTTTGTAGCACTTACGCTTAAGCGTAAGCGCCTTATATAGAAAAAATATACACCCAATATCACACAACCTGTGTTGATACTCATTTATCCTCCGCAAAAGGATGAAAGGCTGAGTTGATGCGTTTAAGAACAGACTAAATCAGTGACTCACCCCCTGAAGTATGCCTGAAATAAACCTTTAATGAGTCTAGCAATTATTGTATAGAATTCCAGAAAGACACATTATTTGGTATTCCTAATATTTCTTATTTAGGGTCAGTGCTGAAAGTGTTAGACTTGTGGCACTCCTTTTCTTATTTTTATTATTTTTTAAGGGGCTTTAACAAGAAAGCCAGCCACTCCAGAAGTAAAGAGCCACATGGTGCTGGCCACAGCCCATGAGCTTGCATTACAAAAGTACTTTTTTTTCTAGAGGTCGCAAGGGTGACCACAGAGGTCGCAAGGGAGACCTCAGAGGTCGCAGTTGCGACCTCTGGCGACCCCTAAATGATGTCCCTGTTGAGGGGTAAGCTATTACATAGTGAGTAGGGAGGGGACACATGGAAGGTAAGTGAAGGAGCACAGCCTGGGGTGAATGCTCGGGCTCACGGAATGGGGGGGAGTGAGGGACAAGTAAATGGGTTCCTCTCACTGAGAACCCAAGCCGTCATGCATTTAAACAATAATGAAAAAACATGGTATTTATAGGCAAATGTTATTTTAAAGAAGGCCACTAGAGGGGGGTGAAGCACTGTTAGTGCTCGACTTTCCAAGCTATCAAGAAACAAAGACCAAATGTGCAGGCTATACCATTTCTTATAGCCCACAAATTGACCAATAGGAAGGGGGTATTCACAGGCCCAGGGTTCTATTGGAGCTCTGAACTTTGAGCTTTGAGCAGTGGCTTCTTTATCTAGTGGTAGAGTGCATTAACTTGGATTGGATTGCTTTAACTACATTGGATCCAATTGCCCAGCGTTGTGGGGGTCTTAGGAGAGGCCTGCAGGTGTTTTGTCAGAGAGCTGTACACAGCGCAGGGCGAGCAGAGCCTTTGGCTGTGTTTCAGTGTGCTCTGTTTTTTATTTCTTTGCCTGCCTGCCTGCTTTTGTCCATCTACACCTGCTACGCCCTTTGGCACTCGAGCAGGCTACTGGTGCTGGTTCTGAATTTTGAATAGATATCGAAGTCATTGCTCAGAGTGAGGGGTTAGAGTGGGGGTGCACTGGTTTGGTTGGGCATAGGCTCTGGTGCCAACAGCTCATTCTAACCTCCACTCTGCCTACACCGCCTCTACAGCGCATTCTTGCTGAATTCTCCCAACCCCCACCCCTCCTGTTGTCAGTAGTATGCAACCTATCGACCAGCCACGAAGAGCAGGGGGTCGGACTATGGCTGCCCCTTGAGCAGCCAAGCGTTCCCCACTCTCTTGGTGGCTGGAGCATCTGGAGCACCTGGAGTATACTCTGACTGGTTATTTTACAGACAGTTGGTTAACTGTGTATTCTGTATTCTTGTATTTTGATTTGAATCTGATAGTTTAGTTTTTCCTGAGTTTTTTTTCCTATTTTCTTTTATCTTGTTTTTAATAGGTCTTACAGGTTTTATAGGGTTTCCCCCTGGTTATTATTTGTTTCTTATCTGGTTCTTAGCAAGCAGGCCCTTTTACATTTGTACTCATTAACCTCAAACTGTTTCTTCCTCTTAAATGTGGACACATGGATTTTTTGTTCCTTGCAAGTATTGTGTACTGTGTGCTTGTTATCTTATTTTGTGTAACTTTTCTTGTACTTGCACTTTGTACTTTGCACATCGTATATTGCACCTTGCATTTATGCACTCACACTTTTGCTTGTTGGCACCTGCTCACATGCACTGTATTCATGCGTGTTTGCATCTGCACATTCGCACTTCTGTGTTTCATTACGTGCTTTTTTTTAACTATATACCTTGCTGTAGCAATAGTAGTCTGATCCGCAGCACCATATTATATGGTGGGCTTTCATTCCGTGGGCCTTTGTGCACGGTGTGTACTTTGTGCATTTGTGCTCTTGGGGGATGTAGTAACATTTCCATGTCCCCTCCTATTTGTTTTCTGGGAGCAATTGGGCCTCGAGTGGTGTGAATCTGAGAAATTGGGAGAAATTGGGCCTGGAGTGGTGTGATGGCAAAGCGTAAGGCTTATTGTAAAATCTTGCCAGGAATTAATCGCAAAAGGGTGTACAAGCTTTTTGCACCCATTATAGAGGTTATTATGTTGATTTCAGAAATCGAAGTTTTTTTTAAATCTCATATAGACAGTGGCTCAGGGATTATTAGATCCAAGTGTGCAGTCTTGGACACTGGTATCGATGCAATAGATACGGTCGAGACAGGGGTAATGGAAAAAGTACTCCCTACCCACTGTGGAGTCCACCATCCCATATGTTCTATGGCATTGGACAATAATGATCCTTTAGACACGTATCTGGCAGCGAATCCCCCCCGGTCAAGAAGGGGTGAAGAATGATTGTATCCCAGTGCATGGCTCGAAGCCATCAGGCTTCTCTCCAGGTAACACGGTGGAAGTTCATAGTGATCATACCAGGATCCAGTATGGCTGAATTATGGGGGGTCCATTGGTAGACTTAATTGATCTGTCCTTCTGTATCACTGCGATGCTGGAAATGCATCGGAGGGAGAGGGCCTCTGTATCCTTGTCCTTTACTGCTTTTTATCATGTGTTCTGTCGTGTTTTCCGCGCAGGAGTCCATGTGGGACTCCTGGTGGTGCAGCTCTCTTTTGGTTTGGTGAACGGGCCCGTGGGATACCCTTATGGCACCCATGGGTGGGGTGCAACCCTGTGCCCCTAGTGTATGTTTTTGGGCACCTGTGGGTGGCCCGCAGAGCAGGGTATGGGCTGGTGGCAGCTCCATGCTGAATTTGACAGGTGCGCAGAGTATCCTCCATTTTGGGGAAACCCCGGCCCTGCCAGTGGGATCCGTTGGTTCCTGATGGAAAACAAGATGGCCCCTGTGGCCTCTTGATTCTATTACCTATTACTTTGTTTTCCCAAAGTCCTGGGAAGCCCTGACTCTGTCCCTTCGCCCTGAATGGCTGTTGGGTTTAAATGCCATATATGGTGTTGTGTAGGCCCGGCCAGACTAGCTGGAGCCTTCCCAGTGATGTATGTGGTGGGTACCTCCTGTGGGTGGGACCCGGGTGAATAGAGTGTGTGACGAATATGCATTCTGTGTTGTGGATGTCTAGTATCTGGTGGTTGACACAATGACTGAGACAGCCCTGCCCGAAACCGGTATGAATGCAGTTTGGAGTGTTAAATGGCTCGGTACTTGTCCCAATACACATAACTTGTTGTGAGTGTCTGGAGAGAAGTGAATGGCTTGAATCCCTCGTGTGCCTGATTGGCTGCTTGCCTGTATGAATGCCCTTAGTCGTGAATGGATGCTTGAGTGTGACCCAGCGGAATGAATGGGAGATCAACAGTATATCTGGGGACCTCTCACTGCTAGGAATCGTGTTCAGAAGCTCAAGTTCACTACGATGAGTAACTGGAGTAACTGAAGCTTGACCTTGAAGCCCTGCTGGACGAGAAGAATTGCTGTTGCTCTCCTTCACAATCTGAAAGCTGCTGTGTCTCCAAGGACTGACCCAGAGAGGACCTGGTAAGGCGCCCTCTTCCCGAGCTACGATGGACCATCGTGCACTAGCTGATATTTGCCAAAGCTCCCTGGTAGACAGACCTTTGACAGGCTGCCGACCCGGGGACTGCTGCGGAATCTCAAAGAGAAGCACCCGGACTGTTGTCCGCCACTGTCGACGACTGCCGTCGCCGACCGGAGCTGCCGTGCTCCCGTTTGCCTAAGAACTTCAATTGATCATCGGACGCTCTCGTCTGCATCGTCGCCTGCTTTCTCCCGCTGGAGAAGGCCCGACCGTCGATGCGCCGAGGAGCATCCGCCGGTGGGTTTCCCACCACCTAAAGACCACAGAGACGCTGATGACTCGACGCCCTTGCTGGGCCACAGTTCTTCATCATCTCTTTGTGGTCCAGAACTATCGTCACTGAGGTGCCCCGCACACCTCTTCCTTGCAGGAGCCACCGCTCTGTCGTCGACGAGTACCGCTAGGAACGAAGCTGCCACTTCACTGCCGTAGTTCAACCTGTTCGCCGTCGGACATTTGACGACCAGTGACTCCTGCCTTAAAGGGAGGGCACTCAAGAAGGGCCGCCGATTCCCCGACACCAAATGCTGAGTTCCTCGACGCCTCTCGACGATCCGTGGCTCCTGCTTTAAAGGGAGTCACTCAAGAAGGATCGGTCGACGCATCTTCAGAGAACTCTACTCCACCAGGTACATTGGGGGGGGGGGGGTAAAACCTTAGTAGGAGGAAATAAGACTATTGAACAATATATGGACTGGGCATGTGCTATATATCTTTATTTACAGGTTGCCCAGGTGGGGGATCTCCACACAGAACTGTGCCTAGTGGTAGGGGTCAGCATTCTGCCTATTGTTTCAACCATCTTGCGTTCCTTCCTATCTCTATTGCTGGTTTCCTCGTTATTGATCTGTGTGACATTTTAACCATACAGTTGATGCACTTTAAGGAGATTCGATAACATTGGTGGTACCACTTTAGAATTGTATATATTTATCAGATTTTGTACATACTTTCGAATATTAATTATATAAAGACTGTGTTTTCAGTAATACAGTGTGTGGACATTCCTTTGTGGGGGTTCGGGGACTACACTGTACTTAAGAACCAGCCTGCATCACCTCCTGAGAAGCTAGGCCTTGATTGCTCGTCCATTGCTACCGTAATGGAGAATATTGGCTGGGGTCTTCTGTGCCTCTCCTCTACCATATAGAGCGCAGAAGTACAGACAACCTCTACCAGTCTTTACAATCACCAAGGGTGATTTCCTAGCAGGTGCCGCTGTCGATTTGACTGGACTGTCTCAGCCTGCAGCCCCTGGTGGAATGTCCAGTGTGGCCTTTATTTCACCAGACATCCCCCTCTGCAATAGGTTCTCGCCTTTATTGGATTAGGACCCTGGAATGAAGAGCTACCAGAGATTATACTGCAAAGTATTGCCTAAAGTGAATAAAGATGGGGATATACAAATTGCTGAGAAGGCCTCCGTAGAGAGTCCAATAGATCATTGTTGTGTGACTTGTCCTGGATCCCAACACCCTAGGGAATGTTTTTTGGGGAAAAGGCCATCCTGACTTCTGGTCTAATGGATGGTCTCTCTGGATGCAAATGGAACTTTAGTATTGACATGAGGTTTTTTTGTGTGAAGTAGGGGAAGCTTAAGGAATTAGTGATAACCCTTACAAATAAAACAATCACTCAGGGGGAGCAACTCTCAATGTTACACAAAGTGTGTGTCCACCCACCTCCTCAAACATCTTCTGGATTGGCTGGGCATTTAGCAGGGGTTGCAAAAGCCCCCTAGCCGTGCCCTCAATTCAAGGCCCCAGGCATCGAATAGAGAGAAGACCGGAGGGGGGGGGGGAGCTGGTTGGGTTGCACACTGCTTGGCATACATTATGCCCTATGTGTGTCTAAAGCAATGCACAGGGTTCAATATATGAGTGCTAACATAAAGTGCTTAGTGCCAACTATGAGTATCTTGCCAATAAATATTTTTTTTTAAAACCAAGATATTGTGTTCAACGCAGTTTCGGTGAAAGTATTAATCTAGTTCATTCACAGGAACTGATATCATCTTCCTCAGGACACCGAAAAATTATTTAGACATCCAATGTTAGACAATCCAAATAATGTCTTTTTTTTTTACATTTAGACACAGAAGAGCATATAAGTCCTATATATCACATATTTCTTGCTTGATTGATAGAGGACTTGAACATCTGAAAAAATACACAGAAAAAAGTAGACCTATTACTAAAAACCCCCGACTGAACCTAAAAATCACTGACACCACATAGTCTAATTGTATGGACTAGCAAAATCAAGTAAACAATGTTAACCTTGATGGGTCCATTAAATGCACGAGAATCAATTTCTTCATACTGGCAGCCCAGTAACATGCAGATGATAATAAATACATCTGCAGAGACAACAATAATGAAGATTATATAAGATTAATACAGTCCCTAATTCTTACCAACCACACAAGACACCAGACAAGGAGCGTATACATGGCCTTATAAAGTTATAAAAATTGACCTCTTAAGAGTTCCAGCTGATGTTTTCAAAATAGTTATTTTGCCATCCCTCTTCTCATTCTATATATATCTGGCTGATATAATCAGGTCAATCTATCCAAATGCAAGGAGCATAGAAGGAAAGATGGACCCTAAATAGGGAACACATAGAGAAAGAAAGGTGTTTTGTTATTCACGCCGCTATGAGAAGACTAGCAACAATGACATGCTAGGTGGCAGACATCAATACCGTATGATATTTTTATTTTAATTGTATCATGCTTGTACACAAGTGTTTCAGAGTGCGACAATGCAAGGGAGGGGAACAGGGGAGAACAAAACAACAATCTTACTAGGTCCAGTGACATTGAGAACGTGCAAGTGCATGGGAAAGGGGAAACGTGCATTGATGGGGGAGAGTGGAAAGTGCAGAGCAGAGGAGAAACAAATATATAATAATAAATACAATAGATAATGGAACAATAAACAGGAGTAGTGCAGCCAGCAAGTGGCAAGTTCTGTGATTACGGCAGCAGAACTGAGTAAGTCTGATAAGTGCATAAAAAGAAGAAAATGGGGCAGGTGGGGGACTGTATGGGTACAGATACAGTCCCCAATGCAAGGGGTGGCCTGGAGGCAGTTCAGAAGGGTGACAGGGTGAGCAGGTACCTGGGCCCAGGGGACAGAAGGTGGCTAGGTGCACAGTGCCAAGAGAGAGCAAATCAGCAAGGGAGAGGGGGAGCAAAGGCAGATGCAAAGAGGAAGGTCTTGAGGTGCTTCCAGAACCGTAGATGGTTCTCCTTAAGTTTTAGAGTGGCAGGGAGGTTGTTCCAGAGGGAGGCTGCAGCCTGAAGTATGGTCCTCATATTAATATATCACAAGTGAACTGAAAGAGATGGTTTCTACAGCAACAGAGACCAAAAATGCTGATTCCAGAGGCACCAGATGTAAAAATGAGCACTACTGTTGTCATGCCCGTAAGGGAATAAAATTGGCCCTATAAAGCAATGGCCGGTAATATGTAATAAAGCGTAATACACGGGTGCGTCAATCCATTTTATGCAGCACTCCAAATGTCATGCCAGTATATAATTCCTTAGTTTCCTATGAATTCGTTAATTGGCATTAGAAAAAGAAAGAAAAGGAAAGTCTGACTCGCCGTGGACACACTTACCAAGCGTGATGGCAGACCCTAGAATGGAGAGCAAACTCGTCTTAGACATTCCAGTTTGTGATGCTGCCGATTCGAATTGCAGCGCACATTTAGAATGGAAGACCTACTTCCGTTCGCCCAAAACGGACAACAAGAGCGGTGAACATAGAAAACGGACTTGCAACCTACGGAAACAGGTACAAAGAACCGGCCATAATAGTATGCTGGAGCCTACACTGGAATCAAGAATAAACATTATTTTAAAGAACAAATAAATAGACATCATAAAGAAAAAATCTTTTATATATAAATAAATAGAAAAAGAAAAATGAAATACAAGGAAAAGAAGGAAAAGAGATACCCTAATTTAGATAGAATCTAGCCATTGGCCCTAAAAAAAAAACAGGACCGCCGGGTGAAGCTAAAAAGCTGATAATGTATAAAATGATTTTAATGCAGAAGGAAATCAATGTAGCCATTCCTCATGTTGGTTGAGGCCTGTATGATAACTGCAGGTGTTGTACATCCACCACTGTTCATGTTGTGCTAGCCTGGATGCTGTGTTATTCAAATCGATGCCTTCAACTCGTTCAAGAACCCACCATTTCGCATTGTTACAGCTGCGATGATTCTACAAAAAATGAAATACTACGGGAGATGTTAAAGTTTTAGTGCAAATTTTAGATTTGTGTTTGCCAATTCTCAATTTAATTGGTCTTGATGTTTTGCCAATATGACTTCAGACAAGGGCAGATAATGACATAGATTACATTACACACTATGGGCCTCATTATACGGATGGCGGTAAGGGTTTACCGGTACCGGTATTTTACCGGTACCGGTAAATCCTTACCGCCTTACTACGAGGTCCCTTTGCGGGTTGGGGAATTTAACGCCTGCTTTTTGCAGGTGTTAAAAACCAAACCGCAAAGGGACACAGGGAGCCAATTACGGTACCGCAATTTGCGGTACCATAATTAGCGCCTTCCCCATTCCCATTATGCCCTATTGGGCAAAAATGGGAATGGGGAAGGGCAATGGTGGAAGGGAGAATTACCGGCCCGCCAACCTTGGAATGGGGCGGTAATTCCTCTTTCCGCCAAGGCAGTGCCGGTATTTTACCGGCATGAACCATGGCGCTAATAGCGCCATGGTTCTCCGCCATCCGTGTAATGAGGCCCATAGTCACTGGGAACGCTAGATGTGCTATTAAATAGGACAAACGAGGAAGCTGCAATCAAGCCCACATTTATCTCAGAACACTTCCCGACATTGAGAACATCTCTGGGGGTGTTAAGTGATGAAGGGGAGTTGATTGAGTATGACCGTTTAGTGGTATCTGTTGGTCACTTTTTCACTAGACCAGCTAAGGACTGCAGGCGAATGACGGGGGCCATGAGTCCTTAGTTTGATGAAGAGTGCAGGAGGGCTCAAAGGGCAGACGTAGATTTCCTCCAGGGGATGGGTACGATAACTAAAGAGAAATTGCGCCATTGCAGCCTGAAATATAAGAATATCACTCATGCCAAAAAGGGTGGAGTACTAGAAGGCTGAGCGGGATGAACTATGGGACACGGTTCTGATGAAGGATGTTATGTCCTTTTGGGCTTTGATTGTGGGGGAAAAAATAAGAATGACAAAGTGATCCATTGTCTTATTCCTCCTGAGGACTGGTTTGATAACTTTTGGGGGTTATAGGAGGACACGGCAGGGGTCGAAGGTGTAGGCACCTATGGCGCATTGTTGCATGAAGTCAGAAGTGCAATTCTTAGTTTTAAAGTTCAGAAAGCACCTGACCCAGACAGGATCCCTGTAGATTTGTTAAAAGACAAACCAGATGTTTGGTATCCAGTCAATCTATTGATCATCTTAATATTGTACAGATTCCTGGAGAACTGCTGAAATAGTTCCATATGTGAGAAAGGGGGCAGGATGCAATTGGCAAGTTGTTTGCCAAAGTGATCCTACAGCAGCTCCCGGACTGTGTAAACTCGGGGGGTCTGCAGTTTTTGTTGATCTTTAGACCGCCTTTGACTCTGTGCCTAAAGGTTAACTGTGGCGGGTCTTATTTGAGCGGGGGTCCCTGGAGAGCTGGTTAGAATAATGAGAGAACTGTATATGAGCAATTCTGCGGTTGTAAGATGGGGTCTTGGAGGTGAAACAACAAGCAAATTCAGGGTGGACAGGGGAGAGAGGCTGTGTCCTGGCTCCTCCCCTGTTCTGTTTATATGTCAATGAGATAGTCAAAGATCTGTCAACGATCTGTCAAGCTGAAAGGTTTGATCCCCAAAATGCTGGTTAGTGATGTGTATCCAGTGTGTTTTTTGCCGATGCTGATGATTATTTGCTGGCTAGATCCCCTATGGGGATCAGGCTTTCTTTGGAGTGTTTTTCCAATCAAATAACAACCCTAAACAGACTTTAAATAATACCAAGACAAAGCTAGGTAGGGTGCAGCCCGCCTGAATATTAAGGGGTCAAATCTCGAACAATTTTGTTATTTTCTGACACTGGGAGTTGATTTCCTCAGTTGGACAAGGCACAGGTTGTCCTGGTGAAAAATAGTGGTGGGTTGAGGTCGTTTATTTTGGACCACAGGGAAAGGGCTTTGTCCCCTGCAATCAGCATTTATGGAGCACAGTCGGCCTCTATGACCCTCTATGGTGCTGAGTTGTAGGGGCACGTTAAGTGCCAGAAACTCGGGACTACTGAGATTACATTTCTAAAAATGCTTTTGAGGCTTCTTCAAGGTTTTCCAAATGCCTGGAAACAGTTTTCTTACTGGATCTTGTTATGGGTGGTTCTGGAGCTTTCTGTGAGGCCTAACTTAACCTTTGAACTACTCTGGGGACTCTGCATTCCCCTGGGTGATTTATGTAAAGCGACAGCTGGAAACGCTTGGGCTTGGAGGCTTGTGGACCTGTGAACTTACCACCTAGTACCAAGGAAAAGGTGAAGCTGGCTGTCAAGCTATTTTGGTACAAATCACTCATTAGAACTGTTCAAAACTGAAAAATGGGCCTGACTATCCTTCTACGAAAGTGGTGCAAGGTTCGGAAGAGTACCTAGATGTGATTGTGCCTCCATATTCACATACTCTTTTTAGAGAGTTCAGAACAGGCACCCTTAGGATGGCGAAATTCACTTCTGGTTGGAAACCAGAACATTTGGATCTCTGCCCTCTTTGTGGCCTGTGTAGCGAGTGTGGGACACATTTTTTGTTTTTCTGTGACGGGTATAAAGATCCGAGGAGAGCATATTGATTGCCTCTCTTAAGGAAAGCTAGTGTCACTCGTACCATGGGTGCTGTTGTATTGTGAAAACAATTGCACTGGTAAATTATGTGTTTTTTCTTGCAAAATGTATTCACCAATCATGGTTGCATAGACATTTCTTAATCAAGCATTTGAATTGAGGTTAATTGGACACTTGGTTATGTACTTTTTATTGCATGCTTATGGTATTATGCCGAACAAAGCAAAATGACTGATTGACTGATAAAATAATCAGTAACACTCTCTCAGCTTTAACACTTTACCTCCAAGTCCTCCTCCAACTGCTCTGCATGCATCTAAGGTCTGTTGGTCTACCTCCCTCCTTCTGACCTCACCTGAACATCCTTTAACACACACTGACTCTAGCTGGTTTATATAACCCTGTTTTCCCTGTCTAAACCCTCACATGGTCCCTCTTTGTATATTAGGGCATCTGACATATTGAGCGAATTTCTATCTTGTCTATCCCAGGAAGTCTGCAAAAGACTTCCTTCTAGTCCACAAGGCACTACTGCTCCTGGCAATGTTTGTTCCATACTCCCCTCTGTTTCCACAACCTTTTAAAGTAGGCTGTATTTAAATACCCTGGGTTGGATTGCAATGAGCTACTGGTGGTCACTGTAGCTAGATTGAGTGCCCCTGTTGTCACATTCATGGAGCTCAGGGATGTTGAGTGGCTCCTAACCAATTTCTGAGAGGATTTTAAACAGAAATATGTGGGTTAAAATAAAACTGTTTTGGGGCAGATTTTGGCTATTGCACCCAGGTGCATCCTGGGAGATTATATTTTTCTTTAGTTGGCTTTGCATTTTTCTGGAGGGGGTAAAAGCTGCTGGCCACAGTAGTTCATGGTTCTAGTCCTTGCTATTAGAGCTGCTCTGATTCTGATGGCTTCTTGGAAAGCTCTGAAAGAGAGCGAGCCAGCACACAGGATTTTAGGTGAGACAGGCACAGTGGGACCAATACCACTCCAAATATATAGGCACTCTAGGGAGCTAGGATCTTGGTTCACTCTTAGCTCTCCAACTCCACCCATTAGTCACCTGTCAGGGTCAAACAGCCTCTATATTGTGACCCAATGAATGCACTTTTCTTTTGCATACGTTTCATTTTTGGTCACATACTTGATGTCCCTTTTTTGCTAAGGATCTTAACAACACCAGATTGTTTTACATGCTTCATACACTCGAGTTTGGACCAGTAGGCCATCAGGATATTGCACTAATGTAGAGCCCTCTGGTAATTGAATGTCATCTTAGTCTGTCTTCATTAGTTGACTGAATAAGGTTGGGCTTTCCACATACCCTTGTGGTCAACTAGTCCATGTTAACTGCCAGCCTAAATTAGAAAGTATTGACTCTGGATGTACTGGGATGGTTAAAAAGCGTGAGCACAAATCAACTACTGTAAAACATGTCACAGTGTGCAGTAAACAGGACAGTATAGATGTCCGCAGGGTATAACAGAAAAATATGGCAACACTACTAAGATTACTGCCCTTAAATCCTGAACAAATATGTATACATCACACCCCAGTTACTTTCTTGGCAAGATTGGAGTATTATATGGGCTTATCATCGGCACTGTTATGATCTGATGTAAGATTGAATTTATCACCACATACATTCCTTCCGCTGCTTCTGGTTTCATTGAGTAATATGGTATTGTAAGTAAGGGCTTGCTAGGGTCAGCGTGGATATTTACTGGATCCCTACTTTGGATTAAGTCCACATAATTTGTGTTCTTTACTGTAATGGTCATGACTCATATCCCTTTCTTGTTAATCTCGCAAAATGGCAATGACATCAGTTCCATATTCGCTATCAATATCTCAGCATAGCTTCTCTGTTTTGTAGTCAATAGTGCAACGTTACATACAAAGTAAATTTTCCCTATTAAGCTTACTGGGGATAGGCGCTTAACAAAAAGGTGAACCTTTCTGAAATTGGGCTAATAGATATTGTTAAGGGTTAAATCACAGGGTGAATTACTGGATTATTGGAAATTCTAGCAGCTCCCACTGTTTCTGAAAAACTTTAGGGCGTCTTTAAAATATTTGGCCTTCGTGGCATATCGACTTGCAACGAGGACTTGGGAAATGTCCACCATTTTACAATTTATATAGGAACTTGCCTGGTCCACAAGTATTAGCACATGTAAAATGACATCAGCATCCACTTGGAATCCTAATATTTATTTTGTTGAGTGTTCTGAATCAGTTTGCTTGTAACATTTGGAAAACGAGCTACAGAAGGAATGATTACCTCGCCCCCTATGGTTTAGAGCTGAGGCTAATTTGAACACTTGTACTTCCAATGCCCCACCTTTTTACAATACTCACAATCTGTGTTACTGGTCACACAACCTCTTGAAATTCCCTGTGGCCCAGGAATACAACCTCCATTGCCTCTACCTCCCCTATGGTCAAACCTGGTTCCTCTTCCTGTCACAGTCCCTCCACCTCCCGGTTTCATAAATATTGCATGTGGTCTGCTGTTGTTGCTGAAAACCTTGCAACTGTAGACCTAATTATTTATCTCGAGTTGCTTATTTTCTTTCCTACACATTGATTTGCTAATGAAATGAGCTCAGAGAGGGGCTTTGTTTGCCATTGAATACACCCCATTTTCAGATGTTCCTGGATCGTAGGCTGCAACTCTTCTACAAATGCACCAGCTGTCACTTCTGTGCCATTTCTGCTGGCGTGTGTATTTCTAACAAGCGTAAACATAAACCTTCAAATACCCTAGGCAAACTGCTGGCCAATCATCTTTATTTTGATTGCAATTCAATATTGTTCCTCAATCAAACTTATGAGGACACACCACAGCAATTCTTTGCACCAGAACATGTATAATCTAAACCAGTTCAGCACCATACACAACTTTAACTATGGCCCATCCACTTTGGAGCTGTGTCTGCGATAGATACGTTTGAATAGCTCATGTTGGTCGTCTCACTTGCGCTCGCACTGCATGGCTTGTCCCTACATTTCCTAAGGTCTCGAAAATCTGCCCCTTCCAAATGTCTTCTATTGCTTTAGTTTTATTATCCACTGTTAATTGTGATCATAGATTAGTCATGGGAGTAGATGAGGTGCGCCTGTCCCTTTTTGTTCCATTCCGTTTTTTGTTGCTGCATCCTTTCTAATGTATTGCTTAGTTTCATATTTGATATTTTAAATTTCTTAGCCTTCAATCCCCTAATATTTTTTATTCATCGGGAAAACAATGTAAGAACATTTTCCAGTCTAAAGGTTGAAATGATGAACTATCGGCCTCTCAGACAGTTCTCAATGGTAAGAGTTTCATTATATCAAATGTCCCATCTCCAGGAAAATGTCTGTCTGTCTCTTGTCTAGGTTTCTACTTGTTTTGCGTCAGTCCTACATACCTCTGCTCTGATCAGGGGGTTCTGGTTCTTTGTACTTCTGCCTATCCATTGTATTACTTTATTGTATTAGTGTCCACAGGCATTGACGTGCATTTACCTGCTGAGTTACTTGCTCTTTTTTCTTACCTTGAAACTAATGCATGCATGTTTTAGGACACTTGCCTGGCCCCGTCCTCCACACCCTTTCTACTCTAGGTCCACCTCAGTACCCATCTACTCGGCTTTAAATAATTGTATTCAATTTTCTTATGTCCATTTTTTTTCTAAATGTAAGAAGTTCCACCATGCGTACTTATTATTATTGAAAATGTATTTTTTTACCTCTTAAGTTGGTTCGGCATCTACCAATGCTACCTTTACGTTTAGTGCCTTTAGTTAAACAATGTGGCTTTCATGCGGCTAAATGAGAGTATGGACCTCATTACGAGAAAGGAGGTAACCATGCCGCTTTTTTGCGGCATGGCTACCTCCATTCCGGGTACCGGGTCTGGGTTCCCTGAATGGGGAAGTACCAGGCCATTCCACCCTTCGAGGGCCGGTATTTCCCCATTCAGGGAACCCGGACCCAGTCCATCCCCATTCCCATTTTAGCCCCAATAGGGCTCAATGGGAATGGGGAGCATGCTAACAACGGGCCCGTTAATGACGGGCCCGTTGTTAGTATGCTGGGCCGCTCCCGGGATCCGCTAAGGACGTCTGGTAAAACCAGGCGCCCTTAGTGGGTCCCGCGAGCGGACCTCGTAATGAAGCGGTAGGGGGTTAACGGAGCTGCAAGCTCTACCGGCCCCGTTAACTCCCTACTGCCTTCCTTGTAAGGAGGCCTTATGTACGTAAGACTGCATGACTATACAAAATATATTTTAGGTTATTACTGTACTGACTGACATTTTTTTCATAGATCCTGGGATTGTCCCAAATGTTGCCTTCACTAATGATTTTAATATTAATACTAATTCGCTTTTTATAACTTAATCATATATCATTGTCTATGACGAATTTTGTATCTATGCCTCATTGTACATGTTTACGAATAATGATTGGAACCTTTCAGATTTATGTGTGTGTACATTGTTGTTGTATTTGCTTTTCTGGGGTGTTTAGCCGAAATAAAGCTAAAGAAAGCAAACAAGAGAGAAACATCACCCCTCACAACAGCTCACCTCTAAAAACTCTTTTCCAAACTTGGAAATGTACGTGAATTTCAAACGGCATCACCAAAGAAAAAACAAGGTGTGCATTGAAATACCGAAACCAAAACACACAGTGCACTGCTGCTGTTTGGAAAAGGCATAGGGGAGATACAATTCACGATAGTCATTTTTTTAAGTGTGACAACAGCAGTTTGAACCGCCATTGTCACATCTGCATGTCACTGGGATATGCACTCCCAACATCCACTTTTGCATATAAGGGGACTGGCCAGTGCATCTTTTGCACTTCTGCCCAACCGCCCTTAAATGCATAGTTCACCTTTGAGAATATGATGAATTGCGCATTTCTGAGACCTCCTCAAATAAATAAGCGCATCCTCTGAATGTGTTTGATTTGCACTATTGTTCAAGAATTCGCCCCAAAGCTTAACACCAGTGCAAATCTGAGCAGCCAGGCACATCTTTGAGATGGCCATGTGCCCTCTTGGACTGGCTTATAGGGCAATAGGACCATGGCAGAACCAAAAACAAACAATGCTGGTGTGGGCCAGTTTTCTGGGTCAAAGTGGGCCACTTTGTTGGCCAATATCGGCCAGTTTCATGAGTTACTTCACTATCTGGCTAGTAGTTTTGACCAGTGTTGCTGAATAAATATTATTTAAAATGCACAATTTGCATCACATTTAATCAAAAAAACTCTTCCTTGGTTACTAGTTAAACAGTGGGCCTCATTATTGGTCAGGCAGTAACCATGCCGGTAAAACCGGCAGGTAGCCGCCAGACCTGTAATGAATTACCGGCACCTGACTTCCTGGTGCCATCGGGCTATTCCGAGCCCGGTGGCCAGAATGTCAGGTGCCAGTAATTTAGTTAGTCCCCATTCCCGTGGAATACCATTGGACTCCATGGGAATGGGGACATGGGAGCAACGACACCGTTAACAATGGTGCTGGTGCTCCTGTGAGAACTCTCCCAGTGGGTGCCGTCCCTCCCGGCAGGTCTGACCCTGGTGGTCGGGACGGCAACCGCCTGCAGCGTTGTACTGTGCATATTCATAAACAACCATTGTTTCCAGCCCAGCACAGTTGTAATCACAAAAGGAATGAATGAATAGCCATTTGTAACTGTGGGCCACTTTGTCATTTCTGCCTGAGACAATGTTATGGCACAGTGCTACCCTGGGCATGTGGAAAGGTGATTCACAGTGATTTGGTCAGCAGCATCACAGAGATTCTCCAGAAACAGGGGTGCACTGACCTATAGGGAACTCTGGAGATTTCCCGATGGGCCTCTGCACCCTGGGCCTCTTTTGTGTGATATTTCCAAATGTTCCCAAAGGAAATGGGTTGGGCTTGCTGAAAATGTGTAACATGGGGCCATTTTGAAAATTATTTCCAGGGCCTCTTTTGCTTCCCTGTCCATCCCTGTCCAGAAAGCTTTAATTTGGTTATCGGTGTAGGCTTTATCTGTCAGGTTTGAGGAAGCAAGAGCAAATCTGAAATGTCGAAGGCAAATACCAACTTGCTAAATTGCAAAATATTGTGAATCAGGCCCATATTGTAGCAGGAGCAAAGGTGAGATGTTGAAGGTAGCTACTAATTTGCTCCACTGCAAAGCACTGTGAATCCGGCAAATAATGTAGAAAGAGTTGAGATGCACCACTGTAAATCTGTGTTAACCTGGTCTTTATTTCCTTTGCGTGTTCTTTTTACATTTTTTCCAGGTATCATTTATTCATTGCCTATTTCTCTGTGAAATGCAAATCTTTCGGAATCACGGTTAAATCTGCAAACATAAACTTCAACATTTAAATCGAACTAAAAATACATTTAAACAAAATAAATTGTGAAAGAGAAAAAACTGTAAAAGACTGCACTAAGTGTCCGCATGACACCCTTTTTTCCTACATGAGAAATTGAATTTATAATGATAATTCTGAGCTAGCAGAATCGGTAATAAATGCACACATTATTCCTGGAAATAGTTGCTCAGATCCATTTGGAGGGAAATCTTTTTCTCAGTTTCGCAGAAGGAATAGCATGATGCAACAGCCTTTCAGAGCCCTCCTCATCTGCCTGAAACATGTGAATGCTTTGCTATCTGATTTCATTCCCTTCTGCCAAGCCTTTAGTCCATTCATTCAAACAGATTGCGCTCAATTAAAGCTCTCTAATTCACTATTCCCTTGTATCCTGCTGCCAGCAATGTCTCTCCTATTCAAATCTGTGTTGCGTGTTACATCTTTCCAGATCCTCCCACAAGGCCCCATCTGCCACATATTGTTTCTGTTGGCGGATGGAGTTTCTCTCTATCGTGAATACAACCATCCACCACACTTCTCCAGATTTGAAATCCTTCTAGTCTGTGGCATGACACAAAACAAATAGAGGAATAAGGAGCCATGAGTTACCTACCCACAGCAGACATTTACAGGCTTAAGTAAATAGTGGGGCCTTTAACAGCAGGCACTATTGTACCCCAGGGGCTGCCGGCAGGGCTGGACGGGGAACCAAAAGAGGCCCTGGAAATTATTTTCATAGTGGCCCCATATCACACATTTTCCGGAAGCCCAACCCCTTTCCTATGCGAACATTTGGAAATACCACAGAAAAGAGGCCCAGGGTGCAGAAACCTACCGGGAAATCTCCAGAGTTCCCCATAGCCAAGTCCACCCTTGGCTGCTGTGGTTTCAGATACTCACCTGCTTTGTTTTTTCTTTTTTTTTCTCTTCTCAAAATCCTTCCCTCCTTATTAAGCCTGGGCAAACCTATATGATGACTTACTGAATCGCCAAAACATAGAGCAATTGGTTTAATCAAGATTTTCCTCAATGTATCCAGGATTCAGGCAAAGCTTTTTATGTGCTTGGGTCCAAAATATCATAAATAGAGGAAGAATGGTTCAGTTTCAGAATGTGTCTTATAGGTGGAGGCTGCAATCTGCTAAAACTATTGAGGCAATAGGCAATAAAATAGCCCTTAGTTGAGGAAGGTCTAGAAAACAAAATAAGGATTTGGTTGAGGAGATGGAGAATGATCATTTCTGAACAGGGCATTTCTTGCCAGTGACTAGAGTGAGGAAACACTCTGAAAATCGTTTGGAGGCAAGTAGGGGATTATTTTCAGTCAATGTAAATGAGTGTAGCATTTTTGTGATAAGATACAGTATACTATTGCAACGAGAAAGCCTTAGAATTCTTTGGAGACTGGAGGTCATTCTTTTCAGGAAAATAAACTATTGGAAGAGAAACAGACTTACGAAACGTTGGAGCAGGAGAGTACATTTCGTGGTGGTACTTGGTGTGCCTGCGATTTGTGGGCAATCTTAAGAACTAGTTGCAGAATACAAATCTTAGGATAATTTGGAGGAAAGAGGCAACTATATTCCACAGCCTTAAAACAAATGCCAATCTTTTGTGAAGATAGAAATTACATGTTGCCAAGGAAAAGTCTCCGAATACTTTGGTAGCATCTGGAGATTATGTTGAGATGCTATAACTCAGAGTGCCATCTTTTTTGTTGCTAACAAAAACAAAAAAATACAGGTTCCAGAGAAAACGTCTTGAAAGCTTTGGAATCAGGAGAGTACATTCAGTGTTTGTCCCGGATGAAAATAAGTTGCAGAGACCAAGTGTTGGGGCAGATTCTCAAAACGTCTTTCGGGGGCAAATCTGGTTTGTGCAAGAAATCGGCAATGCATATGCAACACATATATGTGCATGATTCTCAGAGGTCCCCATTTCAGGTGTTTGCCAAAGGACTAAAGAAGTGCAAACCTAGGGAAAAGCATGTAACACAATCACACTAAACCTGACAGAGAGACATGACCATCACAAATATGCAATACTGTGCCAAAATGCAAATTCACTTGTAACAGAAAATGTGCAATTATTCAATCCAAAAACAAACAGGTGCATATTTACTCAAAATGTGAGAACATTCACTGGCCACCCAAATGAGTGATGCAAAGCATATCAAATAGTACATTAGATGCTCACAGGGGAGCATATTCTCAAACATATTCTGGAAGTATTCAACAGTGACTGATGCAATATGCATCATGCAACAGCATGAAGGCATAAGTAGGAGAATGTGGGTAAGGAGTAGATGACGAGCGTCAACCAAATTTAACAGGCAGATGATCCCATCACCTTGGCTCACCTTTCTAGATCCCATGTTGTAAAGGATGTTCCCAGGCAGTGTGAAAGGGACCATTCCTCTCACATAAAATGCAAGGGCAGGCAATACCCCTACCAAAGGGAACACATGGGGCCTCGTTCCGAGATGGAGGCAGTCATGGCGCTATTAGCACCATGACTGCCTCCAATAACGGTACCGAGTCCACCCTAGTTCAATGGGGATTTACCGGTCGTTTCCAACCTTTGCAGGACCGGTAAATCCCCATTGAAAATGGCAATCCCCATTCCCATTTGAGCCCCCATAGGGCTCAATGGGAATGGAGAGGGCGCAAATAACGGCCCGGCGCATGCCAAGGCCGTTATTTGCGCCCTGGTCCCCTGCGCCCTGGTCCGACCAAACGTACGTTACAGGTCCCGTTGGGGGACCTCAGAATAGGGCACAAAGGGATTACCGGCACCGGTGTCCTTACCGGTGCCCGGTATCACTTTGCACCAGGGTCGGAATGAGGCCCATGGTCTTAAGATGTGCCAGATAGCCAATACATATACTCGACATTTCATGTAATTGTTGCCAGCACCTGCATGGTGAGCAGTCATGAACTCTGAATTTCAGACAGTGCCAGACATTCATTCACATGTCCATAGAGATGACTTGGCAGCATGCATCCCCCTTCCACTTGTTATTCAGAGCAACAGCAACACCTTATAGATTCTGCTGAGAGTGTAGACCCATATCATGATGGCATTGGCATCATACTTCATACATGTAATGCTGTCAGTCATCAACCCATTGAACACATCACCCTTGATCCAACTGACATGACAACATAAATAGCATAGAAAAACGGTTTTGCAAAGTACATGACTCAGTGAGGGGACACATCCCACAGCTGAGTGGATGAAAGATTTATTGTATTCTTAACATCAGACGTATTATGTACAAAAATGAAAACATCAAAAAAGCCACTGAGTCATAATTTCCAGACAAATGCGCTCAAAACAAACAGAAGGAATAGCACAAGGCTACAAAAGTGTTACTTATTTGATTTGAAAAGGATATGCTCGAGTGAAGTGCCTTGGCTGCTGATGGATGCCCAGTCAGATAGTGTCTCCAGAAGGGTAGGCTACTGTGCATCAATGGGAGAGACAGTCGGGCTAGAGATCGTGATGGAGATAAGCCACAAGGGCAGATGCCAATCAGTTTGCCGCTGCTAAATTGCCAGCATGCTGACTCCTTTATTTTCATTCGGATCTGCCTATGGGCTGTACGGATCTTGCTGTTGTGTTGCTTCCTGAGCTTCCCAATATGGCTTCCTTGGCAGTGACATTATGATTGGTCAACCCCAGCAAGCCCTCACCCAGGATGGAAAGCATGGACATCAGCTCTGTGCCTTTCACAAGTTCATGCTGCTGCATTCCTTCCTCCCAGGTAGTATGGGATGTGGGTTGTAGCCTGTTTGTGAGTGGCCCTCTCCATACCTGTGAGCATCTTGAAAGGGTGGCAGTCACTGTGTTGTATGTGCCCATAGTTGGTTCTTTTACCAACACTTCAGGGAGCTGGACAGGCCTGGGCGCTTTTTCGCATTAGTGTTGCCTAGCAATGGGGAGTTCAGTAGGATGTTTTGTTGCTGCCGCTTCCTCCTGATCCCACAGAGGCGGTGGCATGTTAGGATTGACAAATGTATCATCTAGTTGATCGGATTCTGTTTGAAAATTAAATGGTCCCATTTCCAAGATGTGAGTAATGTGTTTGGGCCATTCAGCTCAGCAGTCATGAATGGTACAGCGAAGAGCATGGCTTTATAGGTGTGATGGCAATCCTGGCGATGAGCAGCTGCAAGGCCATGGGCACTACTAGACAACCTGTGTGGATATTGTGAGTGCGCACGTGTCCTCTTGTAACTATACACATCATTGATGATGTGAAACATAGTTCTAAACATTAACAGTGACTTTGAGGTGGCGAACTGGTAGTCACAGTGTGCTTTCTTTTCATAGTGCAAATGTTGCATAACGTAGCAGGGTTTTTTCCAAGCACATTGTTATCACATGGTGTGAAGTGTGAGGGTTGGATGCTTTATGTGAGTCAACACATCATTTTCGCAGCTAATGGCATTCTACTCTACAGGACATAATTTGTGTATTTCTTATATACACCATTTGGCAGTGGGAACATCTGTACAATAACCACACACACAACATGTACATGTGCACACACAGGTCATTGGCCCTCAATACCAGTACCGCCACCGACTTGGTGGTATGGGGACTTACCGGTCCAGTCTGACGTTGGCGGGACCGGTAAGTCCCCATTCGTAAAGCCATTCCCCATTCCCATGTGAGCCCCCCTCAATGGGAAGGGGGAAGGAGTCAATAACGGTACCGCAAATTGTGGTACCGTTATTGACCCCGGTATACCTTTGCCTTTGCGGGTCCCGTCCATTATGCCTGGTAAAACCAGGCGTTAAGGGAAGGACCCGCAAAGGGACCTCGGAATAGGGTGCAAAGGGATTACCGGCACCGGTGTCATTACCGGTGCCCGGTATCCCTTTGCGCCCACCTTGTAATGAGGGCCATTGTTTCATTAAAATGGCTCACCAGGAGTGTAGTAGGTCGTTCTCGCCCACCAAATCCTATCACGACTACAGTGAAGACCATGCCAGCCATTGTTAACCACACACAATGCCTCTATGGTGGTCAGACAATCAGGGATAACAAACGAGAAGAAATTAGTTCAGGGAAGTTTAAGGAAAGCTGTGTGTCATTAACGTAACACTGGAAATGAGAAAAGAAGAACAACATCAAGTCAGCGAGAGGAACAAAATAGATATGAATAGCCACAATCATAGGATAAGACCCTAGGGTACTTTGCAGGTTCACAGTGAAGTGGTGGAGTACGAACAGCCCAGTTGCACTGCAGCTGGTAAGGGTGGTTAGTAAGGAAAACAGATCAGCCAGTCCAGTGCCCGGTCCATAATGCTAAAGGTATCATGTAACCATGTAATGAGGATACAATGGTTGACCATATGAAAGGCGGAGGACACATCAAGGAGCACTATAATCAATTGTGCTGCAGTCATACATACCATATACACTTTAATTATATCATTCCACCATATTACAAATGATGTACACTCCCCCTTTGTTAAAGGGGCATTGTGGTTAAGTTGCACTAATAAAACCCTATGGGCCTCATTACACGGTAGGCGGTAAGGGTTTACCGGTACCGGTATTTTACCGTTACCAGTAAATCCTTACTGCCTTACTACGAGGTCCCTTTGCGGGTCGGGGATTTTAACACCTGCTTTTTGCAGGCGTTAAAGACCAACCCGCAAAGGGACCCAGGGAGCTAATTACGGTACCGCAATTTGCGGTGCCGTAATTAGCGCCTTCCCCATTCCCATTATGCCCTATGGGGCAAAAATGGGAATGGGGAAGGGCAATGGTGGAAGGGGGAATTACTGCCCCTCCAACCTTGGAATGGGGCGGTAATTACCCTTTCCACCAAGGCGGTGCCGGTATTTTACCGGCATGAACCATGGCGCTAATTGCGCCATGGTTCACGGCCTACCGTGTAATGAGGCCCTATACATTTCAGTGAAAAAATGTGTTAAAGGGACGTTATGGTTATTAGTAAAACCCAAAAACCATTAAAATTCCCCAGTTATGGTAAGCTAAGAAACCATAAATCGCACCACCACCATGCACTGCTAAAACTAACACCCAGGACATCAAAGATGACATGACAAATGTCATTGATGTTGTCACTGATGACATCACATATCAAGTTAATTCTGATGAAAAGTTGGTAGAAGGGGTTGTGTGTACAGTGCTGGGCGCGGAACGCCCACACGCTCGCCTACAACACGTATTCATGGAATCGAATAGGGGTGGGGTACGTGTATTTCAGGGGTGCGCGTGAAGTTCCACACGCGATTGGGCCTGGGGGAGCGGGGTACGTGTATTCCACGGGTGCACGGGAAGTTTCACACGCGATTGGCCTGGGTACATGTATTTCAGGGGCTCGCGGGTAGTATCACACGCGATCGGGCCTGGGGGAGCGGGGTATGTGTATTTCAGGGGCTTGCGGGTAGTATCACACGCGATCGGGCCTGGGGGAGCGGGGTATGTGTATTTCAGAGGCTCGCGGGTAGTATCACACGCGATCGGGCCTGGGGGAGCGGGGTACGTGTATTTCAGGGGCTCGCGGGTAGTATCACACGCGATCGGGCCTGGGGGGGCGGGGTACGTGTATTTCAGGAGCTCGCGGGTAGTATCACATGCGATCGGGCCTGGGGGAGCGGGGTACGTGTATTTCAGGGGTGCGCGGGAAGTTTCACACGCTCACCTACAACACGTATTCATTGAATCGAACAGTGCCAATCCGGAAACACGTACGCCAGCAGGAAGCAGGCGTACGTCGACCGGCACAGCATAAAACAACAAACAAGCTCAGACGCCAGGATGAATATACCGTTCCTAGCAGCAGTGGCCGTGGGATACCGCAGGAGGAGGAGGAGGATAGTCAGGGCCAGAATATTGACACCGAGAACCAGCCTTTTTGGGATGCATGATGACCATGTGTATGGGAGGTACAGGTTCCCACCTCACATCATACTCGACCTGGTCAGTGAGTGGGAAGATGACCTCACATCACCCACCCTGTGCTCACAAGCACTCAGCCCCCTGGAGAAGGTCCTTAATGTACTGAACTTCTTGGCCACTGGATCATTTCAGTGGACAAGTGCCATAGTGGGGGGGGTGTCACAGGCCACGCAGTCATGCTGCCTACACCAGGTCTTGGCCATCATCACTGCACGCCCATCAGTCCGCAGGCACATATACCTACCCAGAACACCTGCAGAAAGGCAGGCTGTCGCCCAGGATTTCTACGGGGTGGCACAATTCCCCAAAGTGCTAGGTGCCATTGATTGCACCCATGTGGCTCTACGTCCCCCCCAGGGCAACTGAGCATATCTATAGAAACCGCAAGCACTGGCATTCCATCAACGTCCAGGTAGTATGTGATGCCAAGGGAATCATCACCTCAGTATATGCCAACTATCCAGGGTCCACCCACGACAATTTCATTTACAGAATGTGAACCCTAAACCGGGACCTAGAAGCTGGGTGGCATGGCAATACATGGCTGCCTGGTGAGTATAAATGCCGCTGCGCATGCATGTATGTCAGATACTGAGTAATGTCACAACCCCACTAATGATACCCATCACCACCTCCCCAGGGGACAGTGCCTACCCTCTCAGCACCCACATGATGACGCCAATTCGGAACCCCACAATGCCACCCAGGTAAGATGCAACACAGTCCACATTGCAACCCGGGGCATAGTGGAACGCACATTCGGAGTGCTCAAGTCACGCTTTCGCTCCCTTGACCGTTCTGGCTGGCAGCTGTTATACGCTCCCCCAGTAGTGTGCAGGATCATAGCGGCAGCATGTGTCCTGCACAACGTTGCAACACGCCGGGGCCTGGCCGCGCACCGCTGCGCATGGGAGGGGAAAGGGCACGGTGTGAGGCAGCCCGTACGCAACTGGTGGCTAATTACTTCACCTAAAATCACACCCCTGTGGAGTGCACACAGCCCTGGCACATACCATCTGACAATCTATGATGACTCAATCTGACAATGATGATGCCTCAATGGACAGTCAACTGTCACAACCATACCAGTCTGAGATTGTACATATGGAAGTGTTCCATTGTGTGCTTCCCTACCCACACAAACACCACCAATGCTGTGTCATCAAAAGACACACTTCTATGCTGCTAAAATCATTACCCCCTTGCAAGATACAACATGACAACAGTGCCATGTCACCCAACCCCTCCCCAGCACCGCCACCCAACACACCATGGCATGTCATGCTATGTGAGAGCAAACAAAGTCATCACCCAAACATGACACAAGTGTCACAAAGTACAGTGTCCCTAATGGAAACTGGCCACACACAATATGCCCCCATTAATGTAGAAATAACAACACACATGACCAAATACTTACCACAATACAATCCAGCTACCCAACCCCAAACATAGCATAAACATGACAGTACTAAGGTAAAGGATACGTAGTCTTACAACATGATTATGCCAGCACATCGACCACTTCCAACTGTACAGTGTTGGTGCCACGCACTCCTGTAAGTGCACTGCTTACAACATGAACTCCATCTCCAAAGTAGACGGCCTTGTGAAGACATGAGGAATGAACCTGCAAATTAGGAGGGAGACATGGATGCACAAGCACACATCAATACACCATGCAGTGTACAATACAACAACAATATGCACTAGGAATGTATACACAGTATTGACTACAGACTGCCCACACATGTCGTGGGAGTCCAACGTCACTGTGTAAGTCACTGTCACTTGGGCACACCCTTTGCAAGCCCATGGAAACGGGAAGCAGGAGGGGTGTGTGTCTCACGAACCCAAGCATCTAACCCAAACTCAGGGCAAGCTTGCATGTGCCCAGCCGGAATACAGTGGATGCCCGCGGGAGCCACACAAGGCAACACACTACAACAAAAAATCAAAAATCAAAAATGGCCATGTGGGGGATAGGGGGGGTGGGGGAGGCCACCCAGGAGGTCCGAGGACAGGGTGCACAAAAAAAACACCTCCATGGGCTCATGGCCTGCACGGCTACACTATCGTGAGAGAATCGGAATCGCTGTGGTCGCTATCTTCACCCTGTGCTGCTGCCGCCACAGGAGGTGGTGGTGCAATGGGAGGCAGCCCCCACAAAGCCCTAGTCTGGTCCTCCATGGCAGCAAGCATGCGGGTGTGGAAGTTCTCGTTCTGGAGGAATATGGTGCGGAGATCCCCATGCACCACCTGACGTGATGCCCGGACCTCCTCCCGAGTTGCCTGCATCTCTGCTGAGAGCGTACGTGTGACCCGCTCCAGCAGCTGTTCTGTCCTCGTGACAGTGGAAGCCTCAAGGTCCACAAGAGTCTGCCTGAGGAGATGGACTTCTACCCTCAGGGCTTCCCTCTGGCCCTGGGACTCTAAAGAAATGGCTTCCCGCAGAGTGTCCAGGGCCGCCCGTCTGTCCCTGTTGGACACCAACATGTCCTCCCTGAGTGATTGGCAAATGGAGTCTGTTGCCTGCTGTAGTTGCTCCATCTGCCTTTCTGGGGGGACAATGGAAGTGGCCACCCTCTCCATGGCTTGAGCCATCATCTCAGATGATGCTGCCTGTGGGTTTGCCATACCGTATATGGATTGCTCCCATGCGGTATTGCCTGGTGGCGGACGGCCACCGCGTTGGCGGGCACCACACCTGTCTGGGGCAAGGCGAACTGCGCCTTGCTGTGTCGGCACTGCCTGAGGCTGCAGGACTGCATTCCCCCTCTGATCTGCTGGCCCAGGAACAGGATCAGATGTTGCGGAGTGTGGCCCTGCATCCGTAACCACCAAAGGCGGACCTACCAACACTGACATCCCCATAGTGGGCTGTACCCGTGGTGCAGGTGGGTCGGACAGAACAGAATCCCTTCCAGAAACACCTACCTGCGAAGCCACATAGGTCTCATCATCCGAATCAACACCTGAATAGAGGTCCGGGGAGGTGCACCCAGAGACACCCCGGGAGATAATGGTCTGCAGCAAGAGAGGGTTCTCCCCCACCACCACACCACGTCCCCCACTGGTGCCCGGTCGTGCCTGAGATCCCTCCTGGGTCTGCACCATCTCCTCAGCCTCAACAGCATCAAGTGCGTCATCCCCTGCAAAAACATGAAAGACAAAAAATGGAAACAGGCATTAGCACCATCGCACACAATTAGGCCTGACAAGCTACAGAACCAGTACTTAATTGACACATGTCCCAAATGACTGTAACCCTCCCATGCATGCACTGTCACTGAGTTTGAAGGGCAGGCAAATGTCAGACACTGATGACACCAAGATGGAAGAGCAACAAATTAGCTGCATGCTGGCTAGCAGTGCCATCACACATTGGCCTGTGAGTGGCATGTTCAATCCACATACATGACACATGCCATCACAAAGATGGCATGTACCATAGGCATGTCACATATGTGACAATAGGGCTGAGAAATGCGTAGCAAAAGTGGGGGAATTGAAACAATCAGCCTGAATGAACACAGAAAAATACGGAACAATGTTGTTACAAGATGACACTTCAAGGGCAACTGGCGTGATGTTGCGCAAAATGTCTACTGTGGGCAGAAGGGATACTGTAATACCCAAATCCAGGGCCGCAGAATGTTTTGGATGAAGCGCATGGGTGACCCAAACCACTCAGGCACACACACCCTCACCTGGCACTCAAACAGAACCCCTCACACACACAACATACACATGGATCACCCACACATGCATGTGCACTCACCGGACAATGCCTCGTAATCTGGCAGTTCTCCCACACCTTGGATCTGCTCCTCTGTGACGTAGGCCCCAGCAACATGCTCATGTAGAGTGAGTCCAATGTCCTCTTGTGGAGACCCACCTCCAGTCACCAGAGTTGCAGCATGACTTGAGGCCAGCTTTTTCTTTGCCCTGCACTTAAGGCCGTTCCAGCGCTTGTAGCACTCACCAGCTGTGCGCCTCACAATCCCAAGGGCACTTATGCTGTCCGCGATGGTCTGCCAGTGTGCCTGACGACGAGCAGGTGTGGTCTTACACCCTGAAGTGATCAACATTTCGCCGTCATGTGCGGACACATACTGCACAAGTGCATCAAGTTCGGCATCATTGAAGCTAGGCTTCCTTGGCGTGCCGGACTTTGTAGCCGTGTCTGGGGCATCAGCCTGTAGTGGACGAGCACTCTTCCTCTTTCTTTTGGAAGGTGGTGGGGATCGTGAGTGGCTTACGCTGCTCCAGTCCCCAGGAGCAGGAGCACCGGTGGACTGTGTAGTAGTAGTGTGCGATGGCACACGGGCCATAGGACTTTCTGCAGGCATTAGCTGAAGTGTGATATTGGCAGGGGGAACCTCAGTCTGATGGACCGGGACCGACACTGTCCTGGCTGGGAGAGTCAGAGCTGGGGTGGATGGGCTGCAGCTGCCCCTGCAGCCTCCCCCCCCTGCCTACTCGGGGCAGCAGATGACATAGCTGCCCCTGATCCACGTGGCCTGGTGACACCAACTTGCACCGCCACACGTGGCCTAGACTTGACGACCTGGAAGTCCGCCTGGGAGTCACCCTGTCCCAGGTCAGGTGCCACAATGGGCTGGTCCAACAAGGGCTGAGCAGAGATGGTGTCAGCCACGTTTCCCTCAACCATGGGGGGGCATGGGTGTCCCTGACTGGTCCTCCACACATGGGGGGCTAGGGGTACCCTGCAAATCCCGGCCACGTCCCCTACCGCGGCCACCACACCCACCTCTTGAGGCTCGGCCACCTTTGCCACCCTACCGCTTGGTCGACTGCCAACCATGGCACTGATCTTGTTGTGCGTATGGGAGTTGCAGTAAACTATTGTCCTGGGCAATTGGGAGTCAAAGGGGTAGGGTACTAGAAGGAATTCGTACCCTAGTGCTCTAGCAAGGCTGTTTGTGACCCCTGGGGAAAGATGACTGGTCACACAACGCACAGGCACCCCAAATACAGAAAATAACGTGCATGCAACCCCTCGTAGACCACGTGCATGGGAAAATGAACTCGCACTACGCTGTGGCACCCAGAAACACAAAAATGAACGTACGCGTGTTACACGCAGCCTACAATGACCTCTGAAGGGGTACGCGACACACAGGGCAAGCACAGTTGGTAAATACTTGCGCGACTCACCGTCTGCCTGGAAAAAGAGCGTGAAAAATATGTGTGTGTGCTCGTTGGCAACACCCCCGCCAAAAGAAGAATTGTACGCTGTCTGAGGAGACAGGACAAAAGAAGAAGTGAACGCTGTTTGAGGAAACAGGCCCAACAGAAAATCAGAAAAAAGCTGTCAGAGGTAACAGGGAGTACGAACTAGAAACGCTGTGAAGTAAATCGCGTGTGAACCGACAAGAAGTACAGAATTCACCCACTCGCTCTCCACGAAAAGCAGGTACAAGGACATGACGTCCTACACGTACCTTTTGAACCGGCCCATACATCCCATGTCACTTCCGCGTATATGCGCTAAGGCCCTATCCTCCAATTACACGAGCTGACACTCGGACGTGCAGTTCTTGGACGTGTAACATGCACCTGTGTACAGGGAAACGCCTGCGCACGCACGTCACAGACGCGCTTACGCATTAAGGGCCTTTGGTCCAATGAAATCGCGTACGCGTGCTGACGCGCTTATGCGCTAAGGGCCCTTCCTCGAATTACACACTGACGTGCAAGATTTTCATGTGCCAAATCACTCCGTATCAAGCTGGCCACGCGTAAGCACACGGAAGACCACGCTCCTGCCCAGAAGGCCGAATTACTGCCCCCCAGATCCCTGAGCACGCTCCCACCTGCCATCTGCTGCTGCCTGCCTGCCTGCTGCCCACGTGCCCTGCTATTTGCTGCCTGCACATCAGCCAGGGGTGCAGTTGCTGTGACCACCCCTGCTGGAACCGAAGACTCCCGACTGGAGTACCATCTTGCTCCACAGCCCAGCCCAGGGCCCAGTTGCCCACCCACTCCTACATCTGGGGTTGCCATGTTGGGCACTACACCATCTGGCACCACTGGCAACCCCCAGCCAGAGAGGCAGAGGGCCACCAGCTTCACTGCCACCGAAGTTGGTGTCCTGGTGGAGCAAGTCCTGGGACAGTATGATGCCCTCTACGGAAGTTTGCGCGCCGACAAGGAAGGACGGACCTGGATCTGGACGGACATCGTGACTGCCATCAACGCGGATGGGGTGGCAGTCCGCCTATTCCATCATGTCAAGAAGCGCAGGGAGGACTTCAGGTCCAGGACCCTCAGCAAGGCCTGGCGCCTCTTGAAGGCAGCGGATGCTAAGGGGTGCCGGGGCCACCTGTCGGAAGATCAGATGAGGGTCCTGGAACGCATATCCCCAGCGCTCCACGTCCAGGTCCTTGGGAGGCAGACCCGTCTGGAGTCGAGCGGTAAGTGTACATGCATACTGATTGTATGCTGTGCGTGTGGTGGTGTGCCAGTAGTGTGCAGGTTGCACATGTGTTTTTGTCGAGCCATGTATGTACAGGGTCGTGAGGCTGATACATGCAAGGCCTCTCATGTGTGACACATGGATGGTGCATGTGTGTGTGAGCTTGCATGCAAAATGCTGATGTGTGGGCACACATGTTTGGATGACTGTGTATGTAAATTGGGATGGTTGTGGTGTCACACATGGATGTCGGTTCCAGCTGCATGTGTCTGTACCGTGTGCATGTGCATGTGTGTGTATTTGACAAGGGTGCAACAGTGATGCAACATGGATGTCTGGGACACTGATGTGTAGAAGACTGATTGCCAGATGTCACATGGGTGCAAATCTCATCACTGCGACAGTGGTAGGAGGTGTACACATGCATGTGAGTGTGGTGGTGTGTGTGCGTGTCTAGTGCACTCCTTGTGTTTCATGTGATGTCAGGCTCACCTTTGGCTGTTCATGCTGTTGTATGTGTATGGATGGTGCTGGCTGTTGCAATATGGCTCTGGAATAGCTCATGTGTGTGAGTTTAAATGACATGTGTGTTGGGGATTGTGATGCCATGTCTGAAGATTGACAATGACACTCGTGTGCAACTGTCATGTGTGTATGAGTCCATTGTACAGTGCCCTGATGCCTGTCTCCTATCTCTCCCTGTCTGCAGCGTCAACTGATGAAGAGGGCGGAGAGGGTGCTGTGGAGCACAGCGGCAGGGATCGCACCGCCAGCCGGAGACGCAAGGCCCGGCTCCCCATCCAGGTTATCATCTCGTCGGGGAGTGAGGAGTCCAGTGCCGCGTCCCAGGTCGCAGCTGCAGAGGGGAGGTCCAAGAGGCAGAGGTCGGAGTTGGACTCCTCGGCAGCAGAAGGGGCAGCTGAGACCCCACAGGGTCTGACGGAGGAAGATGGCATGGAGTCATTCAGGTTGGTGTGGGAGGAGGCCGTGCAAGGGACAGAGACGGGGTCTGGAGGTGGGGATTCCACTGGTGCTAGTGATGCAGTGCAGGGGCAGGGACAGGAGGCAGCACAGGCCGCCGCGGAGGTGCCTGTGTGCAATCCTGTCCCTGATCCTGTCACTGCATCATCTTGCACCAGCAGGATGCCTACGTCCAGACCCATTCTCAGGGAGGGGATTGGCTTACACCAACTGGCCTTGCTCTACCTGCGTATGTGGCTATCCGGCACCGGGTTGAGCCTGTCCTGGGTGGGGGTGGCGTTGCGTCAACGGGCCATGCGAGCTGACCTGCAGTCTTTTCATGAGGAGACTGCACGTCTTCTCGCATGGCTCGTTGACTGCATTGACCCACTGGGACAGCTCACCAGGGCTGGATTCCTCCATTTTCTGGACCTTGTTCCGACCCCCCCTCAACTGAACCCCCTATGCCCCAGTCGTCCTCCATGCCATCTTCCCACCCATCTATCACCTGGGTACCCTGTGGAGCTGCCTCTGACCCTGTGGCCAGGCTGGTGGAGGACACATCCCTGCCACAGTCGGGAGTCGTACGTCCAGCAGGGGTGGCCACATCAACAACTGCACCCCAGCCGGAGGAGGATGTGCAGGCAGCAAGAGCCAGGGCACAGGCAGCGGCACAGCAGCAGCAGCAACAAGGTGGGAGCCATGATGGCTCTGGGCCTTCATCATCGGAGGGGCAGGCATCGGCCGGAAGGCAGGAGGACCCTGGACGGGAAGTGTCTTCCGTGTGGCAGCGGTTGGGCCAAGCGATAGATGCGGAGCGGCAGCGGGCGGAAGAGGCACGGCCCACGATGGTCAGGGCGGAGAACTCCATGCGGAGGGCCCTGAGGCGGGCCGAGTGCCTCGAGGCCATTCACAGGGACCTGGAGATCCAGATGTCATCGTCCCTGCGAGCCCACGGGGCCATGGAAGAGGACTGCCTCCAGGACATTGAGCAGGAGTTCGATGATGCCCTGGTCTGGGACATCAGCGAGTGAGCCGTTGGACTTGCCCGCTGCCCTTGTAAATAGTTAGTTAGTTAGTGTTAGGTTTCCTTTCGTTTTTTTCTTTATTTTGGACCGCTTGAACACTGAACCACATTTTTGAATATAGTTTTTTTATTAGGTAGTAGTATTTGGTAGGTTTCATTTATTGAGTTGGGCTCATGGACCCTGGATTCTTCGATTGTACATAGTTCTACATTGGATTCATCTTTTTTTATATTTTTTTTGTGTTCACCATGGAGCAATGGTTTTTACTTTGTTTTTAACCTTGCGTTTTATTATTTGGACTGTGACTTTGGACACCATTCCTATTTGGATTTCTTTGGCTTATGATTTCTTGTTTTTCATTATTTACCGGACATGGACCATTTCTTTTGTTATTCCCATTGTTGTGTGTTTAATTTGATTTACGTTCATGTTATCTTTAATATATATTTTTTAATACTTCCATTTGTGGTATTATCTCATTGGTTTCATGCATGTCATGATTTGTGTTTTGAGATTCACTTGCACCCATTGTGTGTGTGTGACGGACATGTGTTCATTTACATACTTGCCATTGGGGTTGTATCATGTAATTGCCTTTTCTATGTGGGTGGATGCAATACTTAGTTGGGTCTTTGTGCTGGGTAGGCTGCCCATAAGGGCCATGATTTAGGATCGTCATGACCTGGGGGCAAGGGGACATGAGCGGGGGCCTGCTGGCAGGTGCCACGCACTGCTGGGGGGGTGGGGGTGCAGGGGGACATGAGTGGGGGCTTGCTGGCAGGTGCCCCTCACTGCTGGGGGGTGGGGGTGCAGGGGGACATGTGTGGGACATGAGTGGGGACTTGCTGGCAGGTGCCCCTCACTGCTGGGGGGTGGGGGTTCAGGGGGACATGTGTGGGACATGAGTGGGGGCCTGCTGGCAGGTGCCCCTCACTGCTGGGGGGTGGGGGTGCAGGGGGACATGTGTGGGACATGAGTGGGGGCCTGCTGGCAGGTGCCCCTCACTGCTGGGGGGTAGGGGTGCAGGGGGACATCAGTGGGACATGAGTGGGGGCCTGCTGGCAGGTGCCCCTCACTGCTGGGGGGTGGGGGTGCAGGGGGACATGAGTTGGTGATCAGTAGTGCAAGGTGACATGTGGCTGGACGGGACAGGATCTGGGACGACTTTGTGTTTGCCATCAACGCGGAGGGGGTGGCAACCCGCAACATCAAGCAAGTGAGGAAGCGCTGGGAGGACTTGAGGTCCAGGACCCTCATGAAGGCCCGGCGCCTCGTGGAGGGGGGCCAGGGCTCCATGAGTACCATCCAGCTGAGGGTCCTGGAACACGTATGCCCAGCGCTCCACGCCCAGATCCTTGAGAGGCAGACCCGTCTGGAGTTGAGCGGTAAGTGGCCAAGCATTGCCGTGTGAGACTGGGCATGTTGCAGTGTGCTGGTTGTCTGATACTTGCCTGTATGTGTGACATAGGCCATGTATGTATGTGTGTGTGCAGGGACATCATGGTCATGCATGTGAGACCAGTAATGTGTGAACCACATGGTTGGTGCATGTGTTGAAATGCAACATGGGGAGCTCTATGCGGAATGGACACATGAAAGCATGCCAGTCTCTGTTTCTGGACATGGTTGGAGGTGAGGGATGGGTGCTGATGCCATGTACATGTATTGTGTCCATGTCTGTGTGTCTGACCTGCGTGTCTATGACTTGTAAATGCCATGGATGCATGACACATGTCTGTGACAATGTTTAGATTCACTGATGCAGCCTAGCCATCCTTGTATCCATTGTGTCTGGGGTGTACGAGTCCAGATGGATGAAACTACGGTGAGGTTTGTGCATGTGATAGGCATGACCCATGATGCATGTGAGTTTCAAACCAACATTGTATGTTTCAAGAGTCCCTTGGACATGTATGCTAATGTCCACTGTTACTGCATGGGTTTTGCCTGCACTGACCCATGTGTTGTGGAGTGACATGATGGAAGTGATGTTTGACAGTGCCACTCATCTGCTATTGCTTCCTGTCTAGGGGACCATTGTACAGTACCCTGATGCTTGTGTTCTATGTCTCCCTCTACACAGCGCCAAGTGAAGAAGAGGGCGGAGATGGCGCTGTGGAGCAAAGCGGAGGGGATGCCCCCACAGCTGCAGCGGAAGGGGTGGGTGAGCCCCCAAAGGGGCTTGCAACGGCGGAAGACGGTGTGGAGCCATCCAGGTTGGTGGTTTCCACAGAGGAGGAGGAGGAGGCCGCTACTGAGCTGCACATGGGGCCTGGTGGGGGCATCCCTGCTGGTGCAAGTGGTGCAGTCCAGGGGCAGGGGCAGGAGGCAGCACAGGTCGCCGTGGAGGGGCCTGTGCATGTCACTGTCCCTGACACTGTGACTGCACCACCATGCACCCGCAGGGATGCCCCATTCCAGGCCCGTCCGCAGGTAGGGGGGATGTCCATGTCATCTGACACTCCTCTACCTGCGGACGAGGGGACCCCTGGCCTTATGGAGAAGGTCCTGATTGGTGTCTCGTTGCGCACGGGTGTCATTCGTGATGAGGTGCATGCTTCCCGGGGGGAGCACGCACGTCATCACGAAGAGCACCGTGCCAATGTGGCCCAGTTGGGAGCGACCATGTTCGGGGGTTTCCTACATGTGTCGGGCACTCTGGCGACCCTCTCCTCCTCTGTGGAGGCTATGCCCCAGTCGTTCTCCATGCCGTCTTCCGGCCCAGATGCCACCAGGGCCCCCTGTGGACCTGCCCCGACCAACGCAGCCAGCTCGGTTGGGATCCCATCCCTGCCACAGCCGGGAGTCGGAGGTCCAGCAGGGGTGGACACACCAGCAACTGGACCCCAGCAGATGGAGGATGTGACGGCATCATCGGGCAGGGCACGTGCATTGCGGCGTCAGTGGATTCCATCAGCCTGGATGCCATCGTGCTGGCAGAGGCAGTTGCGTCGGAGGCAGTGGCAGGCTCGACGTGGGAGGCATCATGACTCGGGGCCATCAACATCAGAGGGGCAGGCATCGGCCGGAGGGCAGGAGAACCCTGGAATGGGCGTGTCTTCCGTGTGGGAGCGGTTGGGTCAGCAGATAGGTGCAGAGCGGCGGCGGGCGGAGGAGGAACGGCTCACAATGGTCAGGGCGGAGAACTCCATGCGCAGGGCGCTGAGGCGGGCTGAGTGCCTCAAGGGTATTCGCAGGGAGTTGAAGCTGGACACTGCATTATCCCTGCGAGACCTCAGGGACAGTGAACATGCCCGCCTCCAAGCCATTGAACAGGAGTTCGATGATGCCCTGGCCCATGACATCAACCAGTGAGCCGTCGGACTAGCCCGCCGCCTTTGTATATAGTTATTTAGGTTTAGGTTTCATTTCTTTATTATTATGATTTGGAGTCCACGGACTTTGCTCCACTTTTTGTATATAGTTCTATTTTAGATAGAGTTTTTGTTAGGTTTCATTTATTTTTGGGATAATGGACCCTTCAGACTTTCGTTTTCAATTTTCAGGACATGTGTATATACTTTCTTTTAGTCATATTCACATGGAGTAATGTTTTTTTATGCTTTTCATCTTTGGATTTCGTTCTATGGACTTTGGGGATGCACCACTTATATTTTTTAATTTTTTGGATTTCTTTTCTTGCTTGGATTTGACTTTCTTTTTCTTATTTCAAAAATGATTTCTTCTTTTGCATGTGTGCTTTTCATTTTGACATTTGTTATACTTTTTAATACATTTATTTATTCTACATTATTGGTGTGGTGTACAGTGATGGTTTGGTGCATGTCTCCATGAGCATTGGCACAGTCATGTGTTGCAACTGTGTGGCTCTGTAGGACATTTGCTGATGGGCATGCTGGTTCTTTTCAGACTATCATGGAATGGGTGATTTACTAGGGAGTGGGTGCAGTGGATCGTTGAGTGTTTGCACTGGAGGGTGGAGGGGTGGGATTTGGGTTGGCATTAGGGCCATGGGTCTGTATAGTCATGGTGTTGTGTTTGGGGGACATGTGTGGGGGCCTGCTGGCAGGTTCCCCTGACTGCTGGGGGTGGGGGTGCAGGGGGACATGAGTGGGACATGTGTGGGGGCCTGCTGGCAGGTGCCCCTGATTGCTGGGGGGTGCAGGGGGACATGAGTGGGACATGTGTGGGGGCCTGCTGGCAGGTGCCCCTGACTGCTGGGGGTGGTGGGTGCAGGGGGACATGAGTGGGACATGTGTGGGGGCCTGCTGGCAGGTGCCCCTGACTGCTGGGGGTGGGGGTGCAGGTGGACATGTGTGGGACATGAGTGGGGGCCTGCTGGCAGGTGCTCCGCACTGCTGGGGGGTGGGGGTGCAGGGGGACATGAGTGGGGGCCTGCTGGCAGGTGCCACGCACTGCTGGGGGTTGGGGGTTCAGGGGGACATGAGTGGGGGCCTGCTGGCAGGTGCCCCGCACTGCTGGAGGGTGGGGGTGCAGGGGGACATGAGTTGGTGACCAGTAGTGCAAGGTGACATGTGGCTTTGCTGGGGGGCATGCCCATGGTGGATGGGCTGCCTGCGGGACATGACCAGGGATGCAGGGTAGTCCCCTGTGGTGTGGGCTGCCTGCATGGGCCGTGGAGGGTGTAGAGGGAACACCTGGGAGGACCCACACTGCCAATTCACGTGTAGGACTCCCCGGCGCCCCCGTAATACACGTACCCAGCCCATTCGCGTGTGAAACTTCCCGAGCACCCCTGAAATACATGTACCCAGCCCATTCGCGTGTGAGACTTCCCGCGCACCCCTGAAATACACATACCCAGCCCATTCGCGTGTGAAACTTCCTGCGCACCCCTGAAATACACGTACCCAGCCCATTCGCATGTAAAACTTCCCGCGCACCCCTGAAATACACGTACCCAGCCCATTCGCATGTAAAACTTCATGCGAACCCCAGGAATACACGTACACCACTCGCACAGGGCCTATCGCGTGTGAAACTTCCCACGCACCCCTGAAATACACGTACCCAGCCCATTCACTTGTAAAACTTCCCGCGCACCCCTGGAATACACATATCCAGCCCATTTGCGTGTGAAACTTCCCGTGCACCCCTGAAATACATGTACCCAGCCCATTCGCGTGTGGGACTTCCCGCGCACCCCTGAAATACACGTACCCAGCCCATTCGCGTGTGGAACTTCCCGCGCACCCCTGAAATTCACGTACCCAGCCCATTCGCGTGTAAAACTTCCCGTGCACCCCTCAAATACACGTACCCAGCCCATTCGCGTGTAAAACTTCCCGCGCACCCCTGAAATACACGTACCCAGCCCATTCGCGTGTGAAACTTCCCGCGACCCCTGAAATACACGTACCCAGCCCATTCGCGTGTGAAACTTCCCGCGCACCCCTGAAATACACGTACCCAGGCCAATCGCGTGTGAAACTTCCCGCGAACCCCAGTTATACACGTACCCCGCTCGCACAGGCCCTTTCGCGTGTGGAAGTTACTGCAAAACCCGTAATACACGTTCCCCACTTGGCGTTTGCTGTTTGGCAGTCCGGTAAACTGGTTTTGGGTTGGCGCAGACCTTTGCGCTGGATTGGGGATTTTGATGCCTTTTCCTTGCGCGAGGGCGATCTTGGGGGCGTAACTGGCCCTGCTGCAGGGTCGCTGCGCCACTCTGCGCCACGGCTGGTTTTAGAGGCTAAAATCCATGAATACGCTGTGCGCTGAAATGGATTTTATCGCACACGGCTGGCGCAGTCTATCGCAGGGGAACACTATGCGCCAGCCGCCTGCGCCACTTTTGTGCGAATTTCCATGAATCACCCTGCAAATCAATACATCTACATAACTGAATTAGTACAGCAATATATTTCCAACTCATTAAAAACTAAAATCAAGCCTTAGATTTCCCAATCAATTCCCATAAAATAAAAAATAAAAAAAACATAATTAAACATAACATCGTCACTGTGAAATTAAGATCAGACCCAAGATTCCAAATTCAACATCCATCTAATAAGAAATAACATCAAAGCTAATACTTTCTGACATACAGTTAGTTACCTCTTTTTCTTATGGAGGAGTCCATTTAGTTGCTTATTTGGTTTGATGACACCTTCTAAAAATGTCACAATCCCTATAACAGGTTTTTTTATTGTCACCAACTAAAAAATCATTCCACCATTCCTGTGAAGATAAGGAGGTATCTGACACTATATCATCCATGAATTACTTCTTCCTTAGATCATTTAGAGATACACAGTTGACTACTAGATGTTGATGCATTTCTGGACCAGGTGACTGGTAACAAAACAGACAAGTTCAATGGGTCAACCCCTAACATCCTTCTCTTACTACCCACTTCCCTGGATGGAAGGATATTCAACCTGAACATGAGGAAAAGGTTTTGATACCAAGGGCAAGAAAATTTGGTCATGTAGGGATGGATTTGGTTCACTCCTCTACCTTTCAAACTCAGATTTAGGGCTAGTTTATACTATGGTCAATACAATAGGAGTTACGTGGGTGTCTGGATTCTGTCTCCTCCCAATATATTTTAACACAACATGAGCAGAATCAATTTTATTAAAATAGTTAAACCTATATCTTGCGTCCCTAGCTCTAACTTAATGTCCCTAAACAGGAAAGGAATCTGTTCCTGGTTTTACCCAGGGAACAGCCAAGGGGGCACTCGCCCTATCCTGGCTCACTACTTTCCTGCAAAAAACTAAAAAGAGGTGCACACCCTTGGGAGTCAACAAATTTCTTTAATTATGTTGCTAACTATCGGTGTGACTTATACATAAAAAACACAGCAATCCTTGGACCACAAAATTATACTTGGTCCAATTCTGGCTGTGTTAAAAACACACAATGGATAATTTTCCCAAGCTCATATATTGTTTCTGTATGAGTAAAGTGGATCAGGATATCACCCTGAGCCTAAAATCGTCAACCGGTTTCAGCTGGGACAGTTGGTTTGCCGCTTTCTTCAGGACTATAGAGATAATTGTCATGCTCTATACATTCACAAATGGACAGTAATAACTATTTTCTGTCTTGGGATTTCTTTTTCTGGATCCGGCGTGTTCCACTTTTAGATGGGACATCTCATCTGAGTAACATCTCCCTGCAAGGGAAATATACGCATCAGGGGCCTTGAAGTCTAAGACTATTATGTTTACTTAACTGTTCTAAAACGTGTTGTTTCTTACCAATATCTATCATCTGGGATAGTAGTCCATCGATTCAAATTGTTCTGTTCCTCTCAGGGGTTTCTTTGTTCTCTATTAAGTAAGTGAGAGACCGCTGGTCAGTTATATCTATATCTGGTTCTTAAACTGGTGAATTTTTTAATCATTGTTTAGTTTAGTTTAGTTTCTTTATTTATACCGTGCGCCGAACCATGGGGTAACTGGGCGCCGGAGACTTAGATGCAGTTACAACATGGCAAGACTTAGAAGCAGTTACAACATGTCAGGAATATACAATATACAATAATACAAGACTGTGAAATAACAACAATAAATGTGGAAGACCAGGTTATGGAAGACCAGGTTACAGGCTGGTCGACAGGGACATGCGGAGAGGCAGTACATTAGGCAGAGTTTCTGTTGGAAAGCCAAGTTTTAGTTTAGGCTCTAAAAGTCCAAAAGGAGGGTTCTGTTCTGAGGATTAGCGGCATAGCGTTCCATAGTTTGGCAGCTAGGACCGGGAAGCTGGCGCCGCCGGCTTTTTTTAGGGCAAATTTGGGAACGGAGAGGCAGTGTGAGTATGGCGTTCTGGTTGGTCTAGTTGAGGTGTAGTTGCGGAACTTGTCTTCCAGGTATTTGGGTGCATCATTGGAGCGGCATTTATGGACAATGACGAGGGATCTGAGGGTGATTCTGTCTCGTACCGGTAGCCAGTGGGCATCTTGCCTGATGCTGGAGATGTGGGCGTGTCGTGGGATACTGAGGGCGGCTCTGAGGGCATTATTTTGAACCACCTGTAGTTTGTTCAGGTTGCGTTCTGACGTGCCGAGAAAGAGTGTATTGCAGTAGTCAGTTTTTGAGAGCACTAGTGCTCTGGCTAGCGTAATGCAGCTGGAGGCAGAAAGGAAGGGTTTGCAGGCGTTGATAAGCTTATTTGTGTAAGCTGTGGAAGAGGCTGTGGCATTTACCTGTCTTTTGAGCGAGAGAGTGGAGTCTAGATAAACCCCAAGGGTTTTAGTTTCTTTGGCAACTGTGATTAGGTTACCGTCTATGTTGATGGACGCGTAACGGGGGTCTAGTTTGTTTAGCCGTGGTTGGGAGCCGACAAGAAGGAGCTCAGTTTTCTCATTGTTGAGGCATAGCTCTTTGTAGAAAAAGTTGATCTATTTTTTTTTCCTCAAGTGTGAGTAAGCCAGCTGCGAGAGAAGCTGATTCCATGGCCTCCCTGGGCTCAATGAACTGAGCATCCACAAGAGGCCCTGCTAGTTCAACAATAGGAAGAAGTGGTGGTTAGATGTATGGATCCCAGCAGGAACAACTTCCATTCCAACCTCCTCAACCCATCTTCATCTGAATATGTTGATAGATCCAAGCAATGCAACATCTCCTCGTCCACAATTATATCTTGCTTGTTTGGTTCCTCTTGCAGTACCAACAGAGGAGTCAAACCTGTAGCTTGATGGCAGTTCCTACCTTTTGAGCTTTTGTTCTCTGAAAACAAGGGTTGCGGAGGAGTTGTTAATTTACGCAGAAAAGCCCTTGAGCCATTTAATTTTGGCTTGTTTTATTTGTGCTGATTTTTGCTCTTCTGTTAGGTTGGAGCGAGGGCTAGATAATGTTGACTTTAGCTTTTTCAAATATGGTAAATAGTTTGGGATCAGCTGTTGAGGTAGTTATCCACACAAAAGATACATTTACTTGGGTTTCCACCAACCCTGTCAGTTGTAGAGAGGTCTTTCCCAGGGAACTTGATTCATGAGTAATATTAGCTCCTAGTAGGATGGGTGGCCCTCATTGCTGTCCACACTCAGGCTTGATCACACGTGGGATCAGATGGAACATCTCTGCTACTGGGCCAATGTCCAAGGATATAGTCAATGGAACTGAGGAGCCACACTTGTTTGTTTGAGCTGCAAGGAGATGAGTTCCTGTCATTTGAGGATGTGAATTGCACTGGGTCTTTCTTACCCATTTCAGAGACTCAAGAATGGCTGTCATCAGTTTGGTTTTTTCATTAGCTTCCCTGTATGCCATGTCCGCTAGTCTTTCCTGACACTTTGAGGAGGCTTCGGCCTCAATATTTAACTGATCCTTCAAGGCTTCAGTTAGAGATTCCAGGGTCCTAAGATTAGAGTCCAAAGAAATCAGCAGGCAAGCTTGCTAATTAATTGCATCCTACAGTGACTCATATAGCTTAATAAAGGGATTGAGAGCCACAGTTAAAGAAGACATTATCATTGCTTCTGGATGTTGTGACTCAGGAATCCTTTCAGCATAAGAGCTTGATGAATCTTGGTGATGATGTAGAGACTGCTCTGATATTTCGGTTTCAGTAGAAGAGGAAGAGGAGTTACTCAAGATCACTCAGGGCCATGGCGCCACCGGGATCATTGAGCTCCCCACATCTGAGGCCGTCCCAGAGACATAGTTCAAAGGTAAAGATTCGACAGCAGAGGGGCAATTCAAGGTGTTTTTATCTGCAGGTGGGCTAACATTAGGATGATGGGTGTGACTCTTAAATGCACTGAGCGAAGGGTCAGTTTGGTCACCTTGCCAGGTTCGAGGAGTTCGTGGAGTCTGAAGTTTGAAGACTTTACTAAAACATCTCTGGCTTTCCACTGTGGATTTCATTTCAGCATTTCTTTGGATAGTATTACTGCATGCTGCAGCTCCAAAAAATCTGCTCAAGGTTTATGCCATTGCTTTGGCCCCAAGATAAAAACCGTGGAATGCTCCATATATTAAGGCAAACGTATCCTCTAAGTACACATATTCGTCTGCATAGTGTGAACTGTCTAACCGTGGAGTCTAGATGTAGTGGAACTTCATGAACTATGCCATTGTCACAGGATCTACAGAATGGGTATGAACAGTCGGTCGTCCTTTAGATGATTCAGGTGTTGTGACAGAAATCATAATAACAGCAGGAGGCTTTGGTGAGGCAGACGAAGGGGACGCAGATGAGGGCCTCTTGGTTTCAATATGGGGAGATGGAAAAGACTCCACCGTCAGGAGGGTAATTGCCTCTGGGGAGCCATGCACCCAGCCATCACCCTGAGCATTAGTAGAGCATACTGAGTTGGCGGCCCCCTGTACATCCTCCCGCCCTCATCACATTCTGCGGGCGAGTGGTCCTTTCAGACAGATTTTCTTCATTATTAAATGTTAAACTCTGTAGATCAGGCAGAAATACAGGAATGCGGAAACCGATAAGCCCTGGAAGACCAGAGTGAGGCCAAAGGGAACCACCCAAGGATAGTGGCAGGATCTGCCAAAAAATACAATGGAACCAGTGGAACCAACAAATCAGCACTCCCTCTCTTGTCGGCCAATGAGGGGGAGTTAGCTGGAGATCACTGTTGTTGCAGTGCGGGGGAGAACTGGCAAGGGGAAGGAGAATGAGGCCAGACCCTCTGACCCCGCAAAGAGAGCACTATGGATGATGTCAGGAGAGAGCAGCAAAAGCAGAAAAGGCCTACTCAACCAATCCACTCACCCAAAACTCACACATTATGAGACAGCCTCTGCACCAGCTTCGGTCAGGGCTGGAGAGATATGATCCAAGTCTCGCAATCCTGTTCTGGATAAGTTTTAAAGGGTGAAGAGTAGAGTCAGGCAGATTTAGAAAGTGGCTGTTGCAGTGGTTGAGCGTAGCGAGAGATTCAGGGCTCTGGAGTCAGTGAGCTTCTGGGAGAAAGTGAGAAAAGGAAGAATACCTCTGAGGAGGTGCAGCTGATAGTGTGACTTCTTAGAGATGTCAGAGATGTGAGGAGAGAAGGAGAGTGTGGAGTCGAAGGTGACCCCAAGGTGCTTAGCCTCACGGGAATGAGCAGGTAGAGGACGGAGGGTGGGCAGCCAGAGAGAGGGTAGGCGGGAGCAGGAATCCCAATGAGGAAGATCTCAGTCTTACTGGCATTAAGACAGAAGGTAGAGATGCAGTGGGCCAGAGGTGCCAGATAGTGGGTAAAGAGCCAGGTAGAGAACTTAGACCCTTGGATAACACCACAGGTAGAGAGAGATAGAAGAGAGGAAAGACTCAAGTTGGACCTGGGACAGTCGATCAGTGAGAAAGGTGTTCAACCAGGCAAGGGCCTGACATGAGATATCCAGGTTGTCACAGAGACGATTGAGCATGATTTCACCATAGATTAGCAGAAAATGCACTTTTAAAATGTCTGTGGCACCGGACACCATTCGTGGACTGGCTGTCATGCTGCATGAGTGTCCCATTCCGATACCCCATTCTTTTCATGAATACATGTATTTTTATATTATAAATTTGATGTACATTGTTGTGTGCTATGACTTTTTTTAAAAAAAAGCCCAATTATGACTCTGCGACACTGCGGCTGTCCGGGGTGTCCACACTCAAAATGGAGGTGTCCATGTACAGTAGCTATGTCCGGACATGTCTGGTTTCGATTGACACACGTTTAATTAGTCTGGAGACTCTGTGCCTGTTCTACACATACCCACAAGCATGCACTCTGCGATTCCCACCCGATGGGTGTCCTCAGACGGCCATCAGGGCCATGGACATCCCCTGACATGATCATGTGACCGCATGCATGCAGCATGACACCCTGTCTGCCAATGGTGTCCGCTACCACGGACAGTTTAAAAGTGCATTTCCTGCCAATCTAGGGTGTGCCAAGCTTAAACCTTACCATTCCACAGCTCTCAGATCCATTCTTGGTTGATCTGGCAATGTTTTACAACTGTCCAAGGCCTATTTCTGACCGGGTAGTCCACCAACAGAATGACTGTCTGTGGATGCTTCCTCTGAAGGGACCCACTCATTACTTTTCCTCATTCTCAATATGGCTAGCCAGGAGAGAGCACAGAACTTTTTGGAGAACATCATGGCATCTGTTATGGCCATCGCTCCTGCCCAGCGTCCCCCACCAGCACCAACACCACCTCAACAACCTGATTGACCTGGACAGGGGAACAGGCACAGTGATACAGATGCTGAGGATCAAGTGAAACATGAAGATGAGATGGAGGAAGTCCCTATTTCCAGCACCCGTAGTGAGTTCTGGGTGTGGTGTTTTTTGCCACTGTTGGAAATGTGCCAAAAGCTCCTACAGCTAAGGTTTGGCAATCCAGGGCTGTATTCCTTTGGCACCACCTCCAAAGTAGGTGGACGTCCTCTACCCCATCTTCAACTGCTCCTTTTACAACAAACTTCTTTGGGGAAGAGGATGCCAGCGGCTGCCTCACAGGCCATTCAGAATTCTGTTGACCCTTACCTTTTGAAGATCACAGTGCTATGTTTGTACTGCCAAGCACTGATCTGTAGGGGCCAGTTCCAGATTGCTTTCAAGGCTGTGGTCAAAGAGCATTTTAAACACTGCCACCTACCTTGATTAAGGCCCACCCAACATCTTCCTCTGTCCACCTGCCCCTTCGTGTCTGTGGTTGGTGCCCATTCAATCCCTTGCCTCCCTTCACTCCCCCACCTTAGCTTACCTTACGTCTCCTGAAAAAAAGGCACAAAAATATACACAACTTAAAAAACACCACCACATTTCCTAGTTAAAAAATAGAAGTGAGAAAGAAATAACAGGCCCCTTTGCAGCCACCATAGTCCACCTTACAGCATAGTAGTCTGAAGACATCTACAAAATGTCAGGCATGGGGTGGGTAAATCGACATCATTTTAATTGTTTTTCACACAAAAATGGTCGCTCTTAAAATAACTTTTTTTTGTCTTTTTGACTTTTAATTTTTTTTGTATTATTTTCTTTTATATACTTAACTAACAAATATTCTACACAACATAATGATCAGAATCAGGTCTAGAATAGTATTCCAAAATTTCATGCAGTTTCATTGAGTGGTGCCGACGTTATAAGCCATCCATAAACTGCTTTTCACCAACCCTGTAATGCAAAAATAGACATAGATGTCCCAGAACATCTAGGCTGTTTGTGGACTTCAGGGGGTGAGAAAACTGTTTTTTTACTTCTACGCCCATATCCCATCCCATCTTCATCACCCCTCACCTCCCCAGAGATTGTTTGATAAGTTTGACAAGTGCAATGTTGTGTTTTTTAATGTGTTTTTACTGCATTGTCCTTGGACAACGGGTGCTGTCTGCGAATCCAACATGGCGTGCGTTTCCAAAGATCTGATGCACTTCACACTTTTCACCATCCAATCAGAGGATGCGTCCGATGTCCGCGGACATCACATCACCCTCTAGGTCAATCGGATGCCCATCCATGGACCGAACAGGGAAGTGAGTCAGCGGACCAAACCCAGATATCACTTTTTTTGTGTAAACTGCTTTTAGCCTATTTTAAAGAAAACTACTAGACGGATTTACAGCAAATTTACAAAAGCACGCTTTTGGAACCAAGCTGCTGCTCCCGCCGCAAATTTGGTGAAAATCCGTCCAGCGGAGTAGGCTGTAGGCGTGAGCAAATAGTTTTTTCCTTTGGGTCTATGAAAAAAAAAATGTTGGGACCCGCCTATAAGTTTGCCTTCCCTTGACAAAACCTCACCAAACTCACCCAAAAAAATTCAGAGCAGGCCATATACTTTTTTGCACAGTTTGGTAATGATTCATTCAGGGGAAGCAAAGTTATAAGCCGCCCAAAAAGTGTTCCTCCTATGTGTTGAGCAACTTAACCATAACGACACACCCACTACTGCAGGCCGTATAATATATTACATGGCCACGGTAGTGGCCATGTAGTTATGGTTAAGTTGCTGTTTCCATAGGAAGAGCACTTTTTGGGCGGCTTATAACTTCGCTCTCCCTGGACGGATCCTCACCAAACTTTGCAAAAAAAGTATTTGGGTCACTCTGAATTTTTTTGCAAAGATTGGTGAGGATTCGTCCAGGGGGGGCAAAGTTATAGGGGGTCCCAAAACCTTTTTTTTTCCCATAGACTGAAAGGGAAAAAAATGTTGCTCGCGCCTACAGCCCAAACCGCTGGACGGATTTCCACCAAATTTGGACCAGGAGCAGCGGCTTGGTCCCGAAAGCGTGCTTTTGCAAATTTGGTGAAAATCCGTCCAGTAGTTTTTTTTAAAATGACCAAAAAGTAGGTAAAAAAAAATTAGTGATATCTGTGTTCGGTTCGCGGACACACTTCCCTGTTCGCTCCGCGGACAGTGTCCTGATTGGCCAATCGTCTTGCGTGATGTTCGCGGACATGCAACGTGTTCGCTGATTGGACAGCGTGGAGTGTGAAGCGCGTCAGATTTTTCGGTAGCGCCCGCCATCTTGGATTCGCGGACGTCCGCGGACAGCGCAGTGAAACTTTGTTCAAAATGTGTATTTAGTAGAGTGTGTTGGTGTGCAGGAGTGTTTGGGGAGGGTGGGAGTGTATGAGATAGGATGAAAGTTGTGTTTTTTATGTGTTAGACGTTCTTTTTGTGTTCAATTTGTTTGCGGACATCACGGGTGTTCTGAAATGTTCTAAATAAACTGACTGGGGGGTGTTCTAGGACTCAATATGTGTCCGTTTTGTTCGCAAGCAAAGTGAAACTGTTCTAAGAACACTTGCGGTGTCCGGGGAGTGTTCGTAGGGGGTGTCCTGAGGACGCTGTCCGTATTGTTCTCTGTCAAGGTGAATGTGTCCTAAGAACACTCGCGGTGTCCTGAAATGTTCTCAAATAAACAAAATGGGGGTGTTCTGAAGACGCTTCTAAGAACACTCGCGGTGTTCAGGGAGTGTTCGTAGGGGGTGTCCTGAAGACGCTGTCCGTATTGTTCTCTGTCAAGTTGAATGTGTCCTAAGAACAATCGCGGTGTCCTGAAATGTTCGCAAATAAACAAGATGGTGGTGTTCTGAAGACGCTTCTAAGAACACTCCCGGTGTCCTGGAATGTTCGTAAGGGGTGTCCTGAGGACGCTGTCCGTATTGTTCTTGGTCAAGTTGAATGTGTTCTAAGAACACCCGCGGTGTCCTGAAATGTTTGCAAATAAACAAAATGGGGGTGTTCTGAAGACGTTTCTAAGAACACTCGCAGTGTCCTGAAATGTTCGCAAATAAACAAAATGGGGGTGTCCTGAGGACGCTGTCCGTATTGTTCTTCAGGACACCTCCATTTTCGTTTATTTATGAACATTTCAGAACACCTGCACTGTCCGTGGACACCTACATTGTTTTAAAAAAAAAAACGGAAACTATTCACAATACAATATAAAAATTAAACTTTATTTAACATATATTAATAATTTATGACAGAGAAGGTGAGGCAGAAACAGAAACAAAAACAGGAGAATTTGGGGTTTCAACATGATTGGTATTAGGTGAAGAAGGGATGGAAGTCTCACCAAAACGTTTTGGATTATGGAGAGGGTTTGGGGATAATTGACTGGGATATGGTGAGGAGGGACAAGTACATGTGGGGCAATGGTACGAGGTTTTTGGTTTGAAATGATTTTCTACAAAAGTTTTTAAATTATTAAAATTAGCCAACAATACATCAATTTTTTCTTCTATATTGTGAAGACTGTTATCCATAACAGGGTTTTCTGAAGTTTTTTGTATTTTGGTATGCTCTGTACAAAAAAATAATATATATGTTAAATGTATATAAAAAAATAATAAATAAATGGTTTATATTATAAAGTGTTTACCATTAGTTTCACTATCTTGTGACATTTCTTCATGTGGGAAATTGTCCTCTAGCCATTCCAGAGTACTAGACATTTCTGTGAGAAAAAAAAAAGATAATATATTTTTTAATCTAATACAGAAAGTGTATAAATATAGGAGTAAAATGAAATACACTTACTATTACTGGTAAGATAAGTCCTATGTATTCAGTGGGTCTGGTCTTGTTCTCAATTCTGTTGTGTCTGTGAGGTAATTATGTTGGAAGCCAATTTATCTTCTTGTGGTATATTCCATTTCAGAACATATTGTATTTAAATGAATGGTTAGTGTGTTGTATATATGGGTTACATTTCTTATGTATTACTATATATAATGTGTTTGTGTGCTGCTTTTTGAATTTGTTAAATGTTCCTATATTATGATATAACAATCAAACATACCCCCCCACCCCCCCCCACAGTTTTTAGGTAGTGGTACTGTTCTCCGAACATGTCCGCGAACATTAAATAAGTTCACGAACATCAAGTTCATAAGAAGAGATCTAGTCAGTTCCATATGACATGTATATAAAGTCAAAGTCATTATTGTTAAGTTGTGCTACTAAAAAACTATGAAATTCAGTTAAAAAACTTTGTTAAAGGGACATTATGGTTAAGTTGTGCTACTAAAAACCTATGAAATTCAGTGAAAAAATCTTTGTTAAAAGGACGTTATGGTTTAGTTGTGCTGCTAAAAACCTATGAAATTCAGTGAAAAAACTTTGTTAAAGGGACGTTATGGTTCCAAGTAAAACCGAAAAACCCTAGAAATTCGCCAGTTATGGTAAGCTAAGCAACCATAACTCGCGCCACCACCGTGCACTGCTAAGACTAACACCCAGGACATCAAAGATGACATCACAAATGTCATTGATGACATCACTGATGACATCACATGTCTGGCTCCCCCTTCTTTCCTTTACTGACATATCTAGGCCACATGGTTTTCTTCAGTAACAGTCAGAAATTAAAATTGGAAAAGGTAGTATATTTGTAGACTTATCCTTCAAGTATGTTCTTACAATAATTCCCTTAGGGTCCAGTCATATCAAATAAAACATATACATAGGGGAAGAAGAAGCTTGAATTAAAAAATTAAAGTGTCCTAAAGAACACTATATCTGTCCGTAGTGTTAGCTAGGAAGTTCAAACTGTTCTAAGAACACACGCGGTGTCCTGAATTGTTCGTAATTAAACGAAAATGGAGGTATCTTAAAGAACACTATACCTGTCTGTACTGTTCGCTAGCAACTTGAAAATGTTCTAAGAACACAATTGGTGTCCTGAAATGTTCGTACATAAACGAAATTGAACGTGTCCTGAAGAACAGTATATCTGTCCTTACTGTTCGCTAGCAAATTTATATATATATATATATATATATATATATATATATATATATATATATATATATATATTCAGTGAAAAAAACTTTGTTAAAGGGACGTTATGGTTAAGTTGCGCTACTAAAAACCTATGAAATTCAGTGTAAAAAAATTTGTTACAGGGACGTTATGGTTCCAAGTAAAACCGAAAAACCCTTGAAATTCGCCAGTTATGGTAAGCTAAGCAACCATAACTCGCACCACTCGCGTTCTAAGAACACAATTGGTGTCCTGAAATGTTCGTACATAAACGAAATTGAACGTGGCCTGAAGAACAGTATATCTGTCCTTACTGTTCGCTAGCAAATTTATATATATATATATATATTCAGTGAAAAAAACTTTGTTAAAGGGACGTTATGGTTAAGTTGCGCTACTACTGTCACATATTGTCAGGATTGCCTTCTTAGGTTGCCCTCGTAGTGTAGATGAAGAATTCTACCCTACAATGTAATCCTGTGTCTGGATATAAAATAAACCAGCACCAGGGATCAATTGTTTGGAAGAATGGACCCAAACACGCGTGGCAGCAGACACCCTCGTGTGCGACCGTATTCCAGTTGAAAACAGTAAGGCTTTTTATGCCGACGTCACAAGGAGCAGAAATAGCTGTTACAATATACAAGAAAAACAATCCTTAATTCTTACACAAGGAACATCAAAAAACAGAAAACATGAAGTAGGACAGACACTCTTACCATGGGACTGGTAACAAGAATTCCATGGGCAACCAATGCTCCAGTAAGACCGCCAAGGTACAGGGGGTATAGGACTATTCCCGCCGGCACGCGTACGCCTAAGGGTCGGCAGTACAATCCCCGATGAAACGAGGACGCTCCTACCTCCGCCCCTGATGGTACCACGGCAGTCTCTAGTCCGTACCGGGGAACGGAGAGGAGTACTGTACCGGCAGTCTTGATGAGGAGCACTGGTCAGGTGGATCCCCAGAAGCAGGAGGTATTCCTATGCAGTCCACGCGTGAGTATAAACCAGGTTGATCAAGTTGAGAGGCAGTGGCAATCCATAAGGCAATCCAGGTCGGTAGCTGAGAAAATTTCCGAAGACAAAAACGTGAGACAAAGGCAAATCCTGGGCAAGGTCCGGTTCGGCAACACTTAGCAGTGGGGCAGAACGGGGTTAGTTCCGCGGGAAGGCTGGAAAGATGACAGGAGCAGGTAGGCAGAAGGCGAGGGGGAATTGCACCGACAAGAGGTACTCAGAGTGCAAGGTAGCAGGGCAAGACAGGAAAACAAGGGTTCAAGGAACAGGGAAACAAAAATATTCGCAAGGCACGTAGCAGACTCCTAATTCAAAATCAGAAGCAACGAGTTTACTGCAGGCTAGAGTTTATCAAGTTGCGATCACATGACCTGAACGTGCGGCAGCCGTGGTGCGGGTCGACGTCGCTGCCCTAATCTCCATGGCAACCGCCAATGCAAGAACCCTGAAGGACGAGGTTGTACCAAGTTCTTATGGCCGTGGATTAAGCCTTTAATACGAGGTAACCGAGTGGATCGTGACCGCTGATGCAATGTAGCCTGACCCTGTTTTCTCTGAGACGGCGGGGACGGCGCTAGCCTATTTAGACTCCTGCGGCTCCCGGGCCGATTCCTGACACATGTCTGGCTCCCCCTTTTTCCCTTTACTGACATATCTAGGTCACATGGTTTTCTTCAGTAACAGACAGGAATTAAAAGTGGAAAAGGCAGTATATTTGTAGACTTATCCTTCAAGTATGTTCTTACAATAATTCCCTTAGGGTCCAGTCATATCATATGAAACATATACATAGGGGAAGACACAAGCTTGAAAGACAGCAATCCTTTCTGTGCATTAAAATAATCAGTAGAGTTGTCAGCACTTTCTGATAGTTCTGTTGTTTTTTATTACTGTACTTTCCCTGTATATGTTCCTATTTTTAAATCTTGTATTCACACTACTTTCCTTAGAGTCCAGGCACATCATGTGATATATATATATATATATATATATATATATATATATATATATATATATATATATATATATATATATATATATATATATATATACACACACACACAGGGTAAGTAGCAGGTTTGAAACAGAGCAATCATTTCTCTGCATAAAGGTAATCAGCTAGGTTATGGTTATGAACACTTTTTGCTGCTACTTCTGGTTTTTTTCTTACTTCAATTTCTTTGTATGCGGTGTTGTCTCTTTGTGTTTTGTCTATAATAATGCAATTATGTAGTAAGTGGGTTTTATTATCTACTTATCACATGTTTCACAGTATGCAAAAGTCTAATAAGAAAACAGTTATCATTTCACTATTCAACATGGCAAGTTTATGAATATTGCACCTCCATCATGTATGCTGCACACAATGCCTATGTTTCTACATGAGCACCTTAGTATACTGGATGGACGAATTAGCACTTGATATTTATTCCAATGATCCTTGACACTTTTTTTATTAACATTACAATAAGAAACCCTCGTACAGACTTTTCATGAAAGATAAATGCACATGTGATGTCATCAGTGATGTCATCAATGACATTTGTGATGTCATCTTTGATGTCCTGGGTGTTAGTCTTAGCAGTGCACGGTGGTGGCTGTTGGTGAGTTATGGTTGCTTAGCTTACCATAACTGGCGAATTTCAAGGGTTTTTCGGTTTTACTTGGAACCATAACGTCCCTCTAACAAAGTTTTTTTCACTGAATTTCATAGGTTTTTAGTAGCGCAACTTAACCATAACGTCCCTTTAACAAAGTTTTTTTCACTGAATTTCATAGGTTTTTAGTAGCGCAACTTAACCATAACGTCCCTTTAACAAAGTTTTTTCATTGAATTTCGTAGGTTTTTAGTAGTGCAACTTAACAATAATGACTTCCACTTTATATACATATCATATGGAAGTGACTGAATCTCTTCTACTGTACTTGATGTCCGCAAACTCATTTAATGTTCGCGGACATGTTCGAAGTACAGTACTACTACCTAAAAAACTCTGGGGGGGTATGTTTGATTGTTATATCATAACATAGGAACATTTAACAAATTCAAAAATAAGCACACAAACACATTATATGTACTAATACATAATAAATGTAACCCATATATACAACACACTAACCATTCATTTAAATGCACTATGTTCTAAAATGGAATATACCACAAGAAAATAAATTGGCTTCCAACATAATTACCTCACAAACACAACAGAACTGAGAACAAGAGCAGACCCACTGAGTACATAGGACATACCTTACCTGAACTAGTAAGTGTACTTAATTTTATTCATATATTTATAAACTTCCTGTATTAGATAAAAAAATATATTATCTTTTTTTTTTCTCTCACAGAAATGTCTAGTACTCTGGAATGGCTAGAGGAACATTTCCCACATGAAGAAATGTCACAAGATAGTGAAACTAATGGTAAACACTTTATAATATAAACCATTTAAATATTATTATTTTGTATACATTTAACATATATAATAGAAACTACCGCTGAAGAAGCTGTTATGGAAAACACGCCTGACAACATAAAAGAAAAAATTGATTTATTGTTGACCAATTTTAATAATTTGAAAACTTTTGTTGAAGATCATTTTAAAACAAAAACCTCATATCATTGCCCCACATGTACTTGTTCCCCCTCACCATATCCCAGTAAATTATCCCCAAACCCTCTCCATAACCCAAAACGTTTTGATGAGACTTCCATCCCTTCTTCACCTAAAAACAATCATGATGAAACCCCTAATTCTCCTGTTTTTGTTTCTGTTTCTGCCTCACCTTCTCTGTCATAAATTATTAATATATGTTAAATAAAGTTTAACTTTTATATTGTGTTGTAAATAGTTTCGTTTTTTTTTTAAAAACAATGTAGGTGTCCGCGCACAGTACAGGTGTTCTAAAATGTTCGTAAATAAACAAAAATGGAGGTGTCCTGAAGAACACTATACCTGTTCGTACTGTTTGCTAGCAAGATGAAACTATTCTAAGAACACACGCGGTGACCTGAAATGTTCGTAAAAAAAAAAAATAAATGAAGTGTCCTAAAGAACACTATATCTGTCCGTAGTGTTCGCTGGGAAGTTCAAACTGTTCTAAGAACACACGCGGTGTCCTGAATTGTTTGTAATTAAACGAAAATGGAGCTGTCTTAAAGAACACTATACCTGTCCGTACTGTTTGCTAGCAACTTGAAAATGTTCTAAGAACACAATTGGTGTCCTGAAATGTTCGTACATAAACGAAATTGAACGTGTCCTGAAGAACAGTATATCTGTCCTTACTGTTCGCTAGCAAATTTAAACTGTTCCAAGAACACACGCAGTGTCCTGAAATGTTCGTTTCACGTGTGACGCAATTTTAATTAGTTCAGGACCCGAACAGTGTCCGTAGAACATCAACGTGCATGCGCTAGCCAATCTCCGTGCATTTGGTGTCCTGCGGACATGCGCTTCCTTCGCGGACTTGTTCGCGAACGGATCATATGACTGCGCCCACGCTGATCGGGCGTTCTGAATGTGGAAACTGTTCGGGTCCCCGAACAAATTAAAAGTACATTTTCAATTAATCCATAATATTTTTCAATAAAATCTCACCATGGCACAAGTCCCACATAGTAATCCTGAGTTTCTACATACCTTTTGAAACTTTTCAAACTTTTTTTTGTGTTCAATCTGTCCGCGGACAGCGCGCATGTCTGCGGACCGCGCACAAGCACCCCTATAAAAGACCACGCCCTAGAGCTTATTCTGATTGTGTTTCTGGCTATTGTTCGAAACACAGCGATTTTTGCTGCCAACTGCAGATTTCCATCGCATCTTTGATGGCATCCCTGGCTGCTGAACTGCCACCTGGTGCTGCACCTGCTTCAGCACCACCCCCCCCTCCACCACCACCACCTCCCCAAGGGCCTGAAGAGGGGAACAGGAGTGAGGATGCGGAGGAGGAAGAAGAGGATGATGAGAATGAGGTAGAGGAAAACACTACTACCCGCACTAGGCGTGAGTCTTGGGTGTGGCGGTTATTTACCATTCATGGTAATGTTCCTAAGGCTCGTGCGAACCGTGTTACCTGCAATGAGTGCAAAATGATACATTTCACTCTGGGGCTATTCGCAGGGTTGTACCTTGCGAGGAACGTAGCAGGTTGATTTTCTCTACTTCATCCTCTGTTTCTGATCCTGTCACCACAAGGAACACCTCTGTGGGACAGCGTCTTCCTCAAGCTGCCTCACAGGCCATACAGAATGCTGATGACCCTTACCTTTCGAGGGTCACAGTTGTATGTATGTACTGTGACACAGTACTCTGCAGGGGGGAGCGACTTCGTAGTGCTTTTGAGACTATCGTCTCAGAGCACGAGAAGATCTGCTCACTACCCAAATAAAACCCACTCTACATCTTCCTCTCTCAGCTCGCCCTTTCTTATCCCTGTGGTTGGTGTCCCCCCTTTACCTTCCTTTCCCCTCCTCTCCTAGTGTGTCGTGTATAAAAAAACAAAAAAAAACAAAATATCAAAAATCCCAAAAAAAATAAGGCTCTTTTCATAGCCGCCTTTCACAGTTAAAAAATAGAAGTGAAAATAAATGAAGCAGGGCCCTTTGTATTTTTTAGGAGTCCGCGGACAGTTCGGGAACATTTAAAAAATTGGGTTGCTACCCCATCACAAACATTGCAATTTTCTCTGGGAAGAAGTGGTGGCTCTGAAAAGAGCCTTTGGGTGGTGTTTGTAAGTCAAAAATGATAAATGCTTAACACCTACTTCAAAATGGTTGTTGTAATTCCAAAAAAGGTTGCAATGCATTTTGTACATTTCTCAGAAAAATCTGATTGCCAGCAAAAGTAAGATGGACTCCATCTCTGCGAAAAATGTATGTACTACGAAACATAATATTTTCATTGTGAAAAGAGGACATGCCAAAATCTCTTAGAAAGGCACAAACAGCCTTATTAACATTGCGCCTTGCTTTTTCCATTTGTGGACCAAATGAAGAAGAACGAAGCCTCATTTGTCTCTGCGCAATCCGTGACAATATCACTTGAGAATTAGGAAACATGTCCATAACCTTCCCAAGTCCTTCTTTCATAGCAAATTGCAAAAAAATTCCAGTCACATGTCCTAAACTGTTCCCTCCAAAATGAATTACAATAATGTCTGGATGTTGCTCTGTCTCCAAAGTAGCACAGAGAGGTAGCAAGTCCAACCACTTCATTCCACTTACTCCATGCCAGTGTACTTCCACATGTGGGAATCCAAGATCTACAGCTACTCCACAGCTTTCTGCATGCACCTTCAACCAATGTATCCACGAATCTCCCAAAATCCAAACAATCTGTTTTCTGAAACACACAGCCATAGCTATCTTTTATTCTCTCAGCAAAAAGAGTATCTGAGAAACTCTCTCCTGGCACAACACACCCACTAAACTTTCCTGACCAATCCCTTTCAGTGCTTATTCTCATTTGCATGACTTCTGAACCCAAAAATCCCCGGATGTAACTCCCGATGTCCGCGAACTACCGCCATGTCCGCGGACATATCGTAACATGGACAGCCCTTCTACCATTTCCACTTTACTCTCTCTGCCATTCCCTCATTGGATGTAGCTAAAAAATCACATGACCATGCACCAATCACATTCAAGACCTCTAGATCTAACTGCATCATCATAGATCAGCACTGCATATGTACTGTGAATCTCTCTGAGTACAAGTGTCATATCATTGGCAAGCACCATCTACCAGAAATACTGCACAAGTCTCCAATATTTCTACTTGCAGCTCCATGCATATCCATATGCATGAACACAAACTTCAGGTATGCATAGTTTCTGTACAGTAGATGAACACATTTTCAAACAGACTTTTAGCTTGTGTAATCTGTAAAATGAATTTACTGTATTTTTTTCAATATCCTAAAATCAACTATAACTTATAAACCTTTATACTATTTACTTTCTTTATACACACACACTGAAATCATGTTAAACTAACATTTTTTAAATTAAATATATAGACTACATATATTCAAACAAAATTGCATGCAAGCACAATCTATGTTTAAATCTTTAAAAAAATACTTATACAATTTCATATTTTTTTGTTTTTATTTATTTATTTACTTAATTACTTTAATTTAGACATGGCATTGAGGCGCTATTACCTAGAACAGCTTACTTACAGAAATAGTAGTATTCACTGGTATATTATAAAATTCACAAGACATAGTAAAGATATTTTTTTTTGCTACAGTTAGTCATTCAATACAATTTGTTCATTAAGAACATATCATATGTACTGAACTGATGCAATGTATCTTATGTAAATAAATTAGTTTAATGGTTTTAAAGAAGGCACTGAGGATTTCAATTAAAAGAATCAATATCTAAATTAAAAACAGCGCTATATACAAACAAAGGTACTAATTTGAAGCTTTTACAATTGCAGCGAAGACCAGTCTACTGAAAAGAAGCAGCCGAATTCGAAGAACAAAGAAGAACTAAGAAGTTACCTGTTAATTTAAGAAAAAAGTAAGTAGAATATCACCATAATATTTGTATTATTAATCAAACATACTATAACATTAATACAAGCTATTTTGGTCCCTAAAAATAGAGATTGTGTACCATTTTGTCCAAAAATCTCCATGTCTTAAACAGTGATTTACAGCCAGAATGGCCCACAAATTCCTATTTTTGGACAGACAAATTACCCAACTGAACCGCTACAATTTTCATATTATAGAACAAACATCTGTTTTAATTGTATACATTAGATTTACTATTTGTACTTTTCCACACCAGTAGTTTACTTTTTTTGTCATCTGAACCCCAGTTTAGTAACACATAAATTCAAGAATACCTATCCCTACTAGTTGTAGTTCCCAATGCCCAATCACACACCATTACATACATCTTTATCATCTTACTCAAACACTCATGCACACAGCACACATACATTCCAGAACACCCCAACCCATATCTTTATTTTTTTCAACAGACCCTAAAGAATGCCTACCAAAAGTCAAGTCCGTAGAAAGCAACGCAAAAGTACAGCAAATGAAAATAAAAGTGTCCAACATAAGCATCCATCTCTAGCAGAATTTGTAAAAAAAGTTGAAACAAAACAGCTAATACAGTCATTTAGTGAAACACAAGAAGTTTCAAGTACAAAAACTTTGCCTCCTCTATCAAATTGTAAAACAAACCAAAAAACTATTAACAGAAAATCAGCTATCAGTACAGATAAAACTACTTCTTCAAATTTTAATATAGTGCAAAGTAAGCATACCAAGAAAAGTATTTTAGCCAAAATGTACCGTCACAAAGTCCTTCAAAATCTTATAAAAACAGGAGAGAAATCAGGTTCAATGATTAAAACCTATTGTAGGAAATTAATCTTAGAAGCGTTGATGGACAGTGCAATTCTTCTGAAAAGAAAGTTATTTATTTTACTGTTAAACAAAATGAAACCACTAACAAAACTAATAACTAAATTACAAAAAAGACTTCTCAATAAGCGAAATGTCAACAGAAAGAACTTCTTAAGTATCTGCGGAGGTGAATGGAATCACACTATGAGCACAGAACCATATTTTAATGAAGAAGCGTACAAACAAAAGCAAACGAATACAATTGCCATAAATAGCAGTGGTCGAGGTTATGAAAAAGTGAATAATACCATAATGGAACAAGAAGTACTCCTTACAAAAATATGCCCTGAAAACTTAGTTACCCCTCCATTCAACTGAATCAGAACGTCGAGTGTACAAATGGCCATGCACGTCAATGTGTAACATTCCCAAACAATGTTTCAAATCTTTACGCCAATTCCTCAATAAATATGTAAACAGCAAAGACAAAATCAAAATTAAATTACTGCAAAATTTGGATACCTGTCCAGTGCGCAAGTACACAGGACTACAAGGACATTCATTGGCCTGCATTACAGGACCTACTTGTAAAACCACTTTCCATGATATCAAAAGGATATCAACACATCATTCAACTATAAGAAATCTAGTCTATAAACTGTACTATGCTAAAAGTCCTGCTTTAGCACTAGCAAAGTTAAATAACATCCTTCTACATGGTACAGCAAAAGACCTACTTGAAGAAATTCACTATATCCAGAAAAAATATTTTGGAAGTGAAAGCCATTTACAGAATGAAATAGCTTTAAACCAATTAAGCAACAATTCTAAACATGGCAACTTTTTGCTAAACACATACAAAAAAGAAATACTAAAATTTAAAAGTACATCAGCTGAAGTACCAAACCATGTATGTGTATGTTGCCGTAGAACTTTTTAGAAAAGTAACACAAAAACTGTAGACCTATCATACAAAATAGAAGACAATGAAGATTCTAAATGGTTTGAATTAGATCTCTACCCTGTAGCAGAAAACATAATACGAAATAACTGAGCCCTTAATACTTTGCAGTTACTGCACTACAAAACTTGACAACAACCAAACTCCTTCACGTGCTATCACAAATCATTTGGAATTATACCCAGTACCAAAACCCCTATAACAACTTAATTTATATGAGAGCATCATAATTCAAACAGTAGACCCATTTCAAGCAATAATACGCCTTCAACCAAAAACAGCAAAATTACCTCCTTCTGAATTGGTAAAAGGAATTCGTGGAAAAGTTGCTTATTTACCATTAGATCTAAAAGAAAATGTGCATACTCTAGGAGTGCAACGTCCAATGCAGCAATCTTTAATTATCTTAGTAAATGGAGTACCTACAAAAGACAAAAAAAATATGGCAACAGCTGGTAGATTTATATAAAGTTAGACAAGCCTTCCAATATCTTAAAGAGAATAATGAATATTACAAAGAAATTAATATTGAAGAAAACTTGAAAGATATAACTGAAATAATTCAAGAAACACAAGAAGCTGGTCAATTTGAGCTGCTAGATCCTGCTACAATATCAAATACTTTAGACCATTATACAATTCATCCTTTGCACTGTAATGATACCGTAGAAGATGCACTGGAAACTTACCAAATGCGTCAAACAAAAGGATCGCCAATCAGCATATGGGAAAAAAGTATAGAAGCACATGCTTTTCCTCTACTCTTTCCTACTGGCAAAGGAGGAAGGTATGATGATAGACCTATTCAAATATCAGCTTCAGAATTCCGCTCATTACGGATGTATTCTGAAGATCCCAGATTTAGACAAAATGTGGAATACATATTCCACCTACTCTTTGAAAGTGAACTAGCAACTTTATGTTACGGAGTTGCACACATATTAAAATCAGGATCACACTTTCAAAATATGACAGCAACACAACTATTAGAAAAAGTGCAACAAAAGGATGAGGTTTTACAATCAAATATTACAAATCTATTAGCAAATATGCGTGGTACTAAAGAGTACTGGTTTCGACATCATGGAGATGTACGTTGTATGATCAGAAACCTTGGCCCACCAACTTGGTTTGTTACATTAAGTTGTGCAGAATATGCATGGGAAGATTACATGATTTCCTACGCATATCAAATAAAAACAAAACAAACATAGATATACTAACACCTGGAGAACTGTGTTCTTTGGATCCTGTTAATGTGTCAAGATATTTTCACCATCGCTTCATTGCTATGCTACATTTTATTTGTAATAAAACTGTTCCTCCCCTTGGAGAAGTGCAACACTTCTTTTGGAGAAAAGAATACCAAGCCAAAGGAGCACCACATATCCACATGCTTTTATGGATTAAAGATGCTCCTAAATTTGGTCAAGACAGTGATGCCACTGTTTTACAGTTTATTGAAAAATATGTCACTTGTGAAATTCCATCAGAAGCCATAAATAGTGATCTTCATGCACACATTTTACAATTTCAAAGTCACAAATGTGGAAAATATTGTCGTCGCAAATACAAAAACAAAGGGAAATACTACACCAAATGCCGATTTGGTTTCCCTAGACCAGTTACAAATGCAGGTCAAGTGAACAACCTCATGTCTTCAGTTAGACATAGTGTTAAAGGTAAGTCACCTAAAATACATATTACATAAAAAGAAAAGAAGAAGAAAAATATATCAATGATTATAATGCAATCATTGCCCACTTATGGAATGCAAACATAGATGTGCAGTACATTGCAGACAATTCTACTTCAGTTGCACGATATGTCACAGCAGGTGTCCAGACAGTTGGTCGACTGAAAACTGGTCGAAAGACATTTGGTCGACGCAATTTGGTCGAAAACCAAATGGTCGAATTTTTTTTAAATTTATTTTATTTTTTCGGGTTTTCGTTTTTAGAAACAAAAGGGGTTTGGGGGGCGCCCCCCCCCCCCAAAAAAAAGGGTTAAAATAAAAATACAAAAAAATTCAACCATTTGGTTTTCGACCAAATTGGTTCGACCATTTGTCTGTTCGACCAATTTTTTTCTACCAAATGTCTGGTAACCGTCACAGCATACTTAACTAAAGCAGAAAAGACAGAGCTCCAAGACCTCTGGAATGACCTGTCATCAGATAAAACAGTATCTCAGAAATTATACAGTTTAGGCATAAAAATGCTCACCCATAGAGAATGTGGATCATATGAAGCAGCTGATCGTTTAACTGGTACTGCATTGTATGGTAAATCTGAAAATATAGTATGGCTAAGTCTTGGTCCAGCTAAATCTAGAAAAAGAGTTCTAAAATCATATGAAGATATAGAAACAATAGTCAAACATGATCCCAACAGCCATGACATTTTAAAAAACAATTTACTGGACACATACTACCCAAACAGAAGTAATACTTTGGAAAACATGTGTCTATACCACATAGCCCAAAACTACACATACAAAAATAATATGAAACCTGATGAAAAAAAAGGTAAATATAGAGTGACAAACTGTGAAGGCAGCTTAGTTAAACTCACTAAACCAAATTTAATTAATCATATCAAATTGTCATTAAAGACTCCTCAACATAAAGAAGTATATTACATGTCCCTGCTACGACTCTTCAAACCATGGAGAAAAGAAGAACAATTACTAGATAACTATGACTCATATGAGGATGCTTTCAAAGCAAATGAAAGCACTATAACTGATGTAAACTTTACACAGTACAAAACAATGTTGCACAATGAACAGCAACACGAAGAAGAACTCCAAGCCCAACTAGATAAGGACACTCCTGACAGTAGTCAACCTTCTGTAACAGGAAGCCAAGAACCACTGGGAGAACCACTAATAATAAATGAGGCAGAATTAGCTATGATAGAAGTAGAAAACACCATGTGTCAGTATGAAGATAAGGAAGACTTAACTATGCTGCAATCAAAACTAAACAATGAGCAAAGTAGCATTTTTCAAGAAGTAACAAAACAAATTGCACATGGTGTAAAACATGAAAATAAAGGATGTTCCTGCCATAATTATAAACCTATTCTACTGTACGTCAGTGGTGAAGCTGGTTCTGGCAAAACATTCCTAATCAAAATCATTAGTAAGTTCCTTCAACAATTGACAAACAACAAACTGTCAGCTGTTGTCACTGCCCCCACAGGTTTAGCTGCCTACAACATAGGTGGTGTTACATTACACCGATTACTACTATTACCAGTAGAACACCAGAACAAATTAGACTATTACAAACTTTCAGCAGAAACTGCAATGGAATTACGCAGAGTATTGAAACAAATGAAAATGTTACTAATAGATGAAGTGAGCATGGTCTCCAACCTGATGTTAGCTTTGATTCACCTCAGATTACAAGACGTACTCAAAACAGACTATGAAGAGCTCTTTGCAGGAAAACACATTATTGTTTTTGGAGATCTGCTTCAATTAACACCAGTAAAAGGTGAGCCTATTTTTAAAACATTAGGACACAACCTCTGCCGTAAAACTGTTGGCAGCATTGGAAATGTCAACCTTTGGCAACATTTCCAATTCAGAGAATTAACAGAAAACATGCGGCAATCTGCCGATCTCACTTATGCCAACATTTTAAAAAGTATCAGAGTTGGTATACTTTCTAAAGAAGCAGAAGGAATATTGAAAACCCGGCACATTAATGCACTTTATGGTGATAATGCATGTGCTACAGATGTTATGGGACAATTAGCCCACAAAAATGTCAATTGTATGGCCTTAATGCCAACTCTTGCAAGCTGTTTCAAATTCAATGAAATCATGCTAAGTAAAGAAATGCAACCAATCATGGAAATTAGCGCCACAGACAAACAAGATGTACATGGTATGACACTACCCATGTGTGACCAAGCCACAACAAGACTAAATAGTTTAGAAAAATCAATCTCAAACACAGCAGGCTTAGAAAAGATATTAAAATTATCCTTAAATTGCAGAGTAATCCTTAAACGTAACCTTGACGTGGACCAAGGACTAGTTAATGGAGCACTGGGTACAGTTGTTGGCTTTCAAACATACCCACGCGACAACAAAATTCAGTTTGTCAATATACTATTTGACAAACTTTCAGAAGTAAAAAGGATAGGACGCTCAACAGCTAGATTCCTTCGCTTCAAAAATATGTATGTACGCAGAGAACAATTTTCTCTGACTCTTGCATACGCAGTCACGATTCACATATCACAAGGTCTTACCCTAGACAAAGCAATGATAGATACTGGTAACACAGTCTTTAAAGAAGGCATGAGCTATGTAGCACTATCATGCTTACGTACACTTGACGGTCTATTTCTAATTAACTTTGATGCAAGTAAAATAAACGCTGATATTCCCTGCATTTTAGAATACAATAGACTTCGCTCACTATACACCCCCCACCTAAACACATATTCTGTTCCACAAAAAGTAAAACGTTATAAAAGAAAAATGAATCAAACAGAAATGCAACAGGATGTCACTGCAAATCCTCCAAAGAGAGTAAAAAACGAATCCTTCATCAAGTACCACAAGCAAAAAAGAATCAATTAGGGAAAGTAAACCAAGTACTTCTTTAAAGAAGGAAGACAAACTCCAAAAAAAGCAGTTAGATACAGAACTACCTGGACCATTTAAATTCTCAAATATAGTTGGTGTAAGTAGCAATGAATATTCTATTTCAATTACCACCAATTGTTGACAACATTTACTTACACAGTACAGACCCATTGTGCTTAAATGTTAGTACTTCACAGAAATGCAGCAAACAATCCTGACAACACATATAGGGCCTCATTACGACCCAGGCGGTAAGTTACCGCCTGGGCCGTGACTTTACCACCATGGCGTAAACTACGTTTACGCCATGGTGGTTGGCGGACTTACCGCCCCATTCCGACCTAGGCGGTGCGGTAAGTCCCCAATCCCCATTTACCCTTCCCCATTCCCATTTTTGCCCCATAGGGCATAATGGGAGTGGGGAAGGCGTTAATTACGCCACCGTAAATTACGGTGGCGTAATTAACTCCATGGTCCCTTAGCGCCATGGATTTTAACACCTGATAAAAGCAGGTGTTAAAAGCACCATGGCGCTAGGGGACCTCGTAATTGGCGGTAAGGGGTCGGCGCAGCTAACGCTGGCGTTAACCCCTTACCGCCAGGGTCGTAATGAGGCCCATAGTGTTTTTGGAATAAGACAACAATTGGACTACTGTGCTGGAATGGTGAAATTCACTATAAATTCACAGGAAGATCCACAAGAATTTCTAATGTACTTACTACAAGTACTGGAAAACAAAAACATACCTATAAATGAAATCTTTCAGATTTCATACATGTGGAAACATACATGCATTCTCTGCAACAATGTGACACAAGAAGAAATCCCCAATGAACGCTTCATGTATATATCAATATCAAATTGTGAATCCATTCCATTTCAGCGACTTGTACAAAATGCAAACCATGGTAGATTATGCTCTACCTGCAATTCAGATAATCGCTCCACGTTAGTAATACAAACACATAGTAAATACATAACACTAATGCTTCTACGTTACAATGCAGATGGTACCAAAAACAACTGCAAGCTGACTGGATTCACACATGGTCAAATATCACTTGGTAAGAAAACCTTCACAACAATAGGTATAATCTACCACGCAGAAGCCACAACCAATTCAGGGCACTACACTGCATATATAAAAAAAGAAATGTGGATGGTTTGAATGTAATGATAGTACCATTACTCTAAAGCAGAGATTACCAGGAAATCTTACAAATGCTTATTTGATGTTCTTAAAACCAAAATTTGATAACTAAACTGTATTTAAACCCTAAGTAAACTTGTGTTAAAAAAATATAAACTGTTAGAATACTCCAAAAACTATATAACTGCTCAAAGATTCTACAACAACTAATCAGATAAATGAATACCACTAAATTAGACCAAAAAATATACAGTTAGAATACGCCAATTGGTATCTAACTGTCCCAAAATTTAACAAAATCCAAATAGATAAATCAATACCATTAAAATATATCAACAAAATAGACAGTTAGAATACGCCAATTGGTATCTAACTGCTCCAAAATTTTATAATATCAAAACAAATAAATAATATGTTACTGCTCCAAAAAAATACAACAAGCCAAAGTATTAAGCATTAGCCAGAAACAACAAGTGAACACTGAAAACAAACAAACAAATAAACTGTAGCATAACAGAAAAGGTTTTTTTTTTAATCCAACATGGATTTTGTTTTCTCCCACAGACCCAATGATTTTAGCAACAAATACAGAAACTGAGCAAATTGCACAGTACTCTGATTTGTAATCTACTAAATATGAGGGTCCAAAAAAAAAAAAGTATATTGATTATACAATGTAATAAGTCATTACAAAATACTAATACTAACATGCTATTTTCTTTTATCATAGAAATGAAAAAGAAAAACATGGACTCCCATTACTAGACCAAACAGTAAGTATACAATAATAAGGAGAACCATAGCAGCATATCACATCCATAGTATCTAATACCTTTGTTCCTTATACATTTGTTTTTCACCCAAAGTTATAAGCAAATATGAATGTGATTTGCTGCGGTGGTTGTTGCCAGGGCATAGAGTCTTGGGTGCATGGCCAAATGGCCATGCACCCAAGACTCTATGCCCTGGCAACAACCACCGCAGCATATCACATCCATAGAGTCAAACATTTCAACTATGGTCTATGGAAACTTTTAATGTCCGCGGACATTATGAGTGTTCTTAGAACACTTTCAACTTGCCAGCGAACAATACGGACAGCGTTTTCAGGACACCCCCTATGAACATTTCAGAACAACGCGATAGTTCTTAGAACACTTTCAACTTGACAGAGAACAATACGGACAGCGTCCTCAGGACACCCCCATTTTGTTTATTTGCGAACATTTCAGGACACTGCGAGTGTTCTTAGAACACATTCAACTTGCCAGCGAACAATACGGACTACACCTTCAGGACACACCCTACGAACATTCCAGGACACCGGGAGTGTTCTTAGAAATGTCTTCAGAACACCTCCATTTTGTTTATTTGCGAACATTTCAGGACACTGCGAGTGTTCTTAGAACACATTCAACTTGACAGAGAACAATACAGACAGCGTCCTCAGGACACCCCCATTTCGTTTATTTGCGAACATTTCAGGACACCATGAGTGTTCTAAGAACACATTCAACTTGAAAGAGAACAATACGGACAGCGTCCTCAGGACACCCCAATTTTGTTTATTTGCGAACATTTCAGGACACCGCAAGTGTTCTTAGAACACATTCAACTTGTCAGCCACAACCCCATTCATATTTGCGAACATTTCAGGACACAGCGAGTGTTCGACAACGTCTTCAGAACACCCCCATTTTGTATATTTTCGAACAATTCAGGACACCGCGAGTGTTCTTAGAACATATTCAACTTGACAGAGAACAATACAGACAGCGTCCTTAGGACACCCCCTACGAACATTCCCCGGACACCGCAAGTGTTCTTAGAAGCGTCTTCAGAACACCACCATCTTGTTTATTTGCGAACATTTCAGGACACCGCGAGTGTTCTTAGAACACATTCAACTTGACAATGAACAATACGGACAGTGTCCTCAGAACACCCCCATTTCGTTTATTTGCGAACATTTCAGGACACCATGAGTGTTCTAAGAACACATTCAACTTGAAAGAGAACAATACGGACAGCGTCCTCAGGACACCCCAATTTTGTTTATTTGCGAACATTTCAGGACACCGCAAGTGTTCTTAGAACACATTCAACTTGTCAGCCACAACCCCATTCATATTTGCGAACATTTCAGGACACAGCGAGTTTTCGACAACGTCTTCAGAACACCCCCATTTTGTATATTTTCGAACAATTCAGGACACCGCGAGTGTTCTTAGAACATATTCAACTTGACAACGAACAATACGGACAGCGTCCTCAGGACACCCCCATTTTGTTTATTTGCGAACATTTCAGGACACTGGGAGTGTTCCTAGAACAGTTTCAGTTTGCTTGCGAACAAAACGGACACATATTGAGTCCTCAGAACACCCCCCATTTAGTTTATTTAGAACATTTCAGAACACCCGTGATGTCCGCAGACAAATCGAACACAAAAAGAACGTCTAACACATAAAAAACACAACTTTCATCCTATCTCATACACTCCCACCCTCCCCAAACACTCCTACACAACACACTCTACTAAATACAAATTTTGAACAAAGTTTCACCGCGCTGTCCGCGGACGACTGCGAATCCAAGATGGCGGGCGCTACCAAAAATCTGACCCGCTCCACGCCGTCCAATCAGCGAACACGTTGCATGTCCGCGAACATCACGCAAGCCGATTGGCCAATCAGGACACTGTCCGCGGAGCGAACAGGGAAGTCCGTCGCAGACCGAACACAGATATCACTAATTTTTTTTTACCTACTTTTTGGTCATTTTTTTAAAAACTACTGGACAGATTTTCACCAAATTTGCAAAAGCATGCTTTTGGGACCAAGCCGCTGCTCCTGGTCTAAATTTGGTGAAAATCCGTCCAGCGGTTTGGGCTGTCGACGCAAGCAAAATTTTGTTCCCATTCAGTCTATGGGGAAAAAAAAAAGTTTTGGGACCCCCCTATAATTTTGCCCCCCCTGGACGAATCCTCACCAAACTTTGTGACCCAAATACTTTTTTTGCAACGTTTGGTGAGGATCCGTCCAGGGAGAGCGAAGTTATAAGGCGCCCAAAAAGTGCTCTTCCTATGGAAACACCAATTTATTCATAACTACATGGCCACTACCGTGGCCATGTAATATATATGGTTCCTGCTACTTACACTGTAATATCAATCTCAATAAGCATATTCTCTATTATTATTTTTTTTATTGTGATTATTCTAAACCAGAGCAGAGTGGCATCAAAGTAATTTTTTACCATTGCATGTTACATAGCTTACAGTAAACCACATTTTCCTCCCTCCACCCCTTCCCTGAATCCCCAACATAATCAATGCTTTAGTCCTTCATGGCTCATGATTCTGCCTTCGACCCCACTCCCTCTTGCGGAGCTTCCTCTGAGTCCAGGATCTTCCCAGCACTACAGGTTTATGGGTCAGCACCGGGAATTTCCTATCGTAATCATATTCTCTTTTTTAACCACTCTAGCAAAAGCCATGCATTGTAGCATTCAACACCTGCTCACATGAAGCAAATAATAATTACAATGCTCTGTATTTGAAAAAGTTTATTTTTAAGAGCAATTTCATGAAAGTAAAACAATGCATATGTGCATTTACAGTAGCACTGTGTCACTTTTTCATAAAAGAAAGGAAAAGCAGATAGAATAGATTTGTCGACAATTTTTAAGTGACACTGTCCGCCACTTTAATATGTTGGCAGCACATGCATACATCTCAACATCACCCATTCCAATCTTTAGGTGCTTATCAATTTTTCAATTCTTTTTTTCCATTCTGTGACTTCCAATTCCACTTGTCTGATTATAAAACTCAAACTGCAAGTCCCAGAATGCAAAGAAAAAAACAGGAATGGACTTGAAGGTTCGAAACTGTGACATTTATATTGAATGAAAAATATAAAGTGCTGTGCGTTTCAAAATATTTTTTTTTCTAAACATTTTGATAAAAGTTAAAAAAATGCATATTTGCATTTATGGCAGAACTGTCACTTTTTCATAAAAGAAAGGAATGGCAGATTGAATAGATGTATACACCATGGTAAAGCAGCAGTTTGTGTGTGCCAGTTTAATATGTTGGTAGTACATGCATGCATCCCAACATCACCCATTCCAATCTGATAGTGTTTATGCAGTCCTGATGTTTTCGCTACAATCTGGCACTTGTAATCCAAATTTTATAATATGAAACATGGAACGACAAATCCAAGAATGCAAATCTAGGACTACATAAACAGAAACAGATTAGAATGCATCATGTCGGGAAGCAGGCATATACTGCTAACATATTAAAATTCCATATACCAAGTGCCATTTAAAAGTGTACTACAAATCTTTGCCATCAACTTTTATCCTCTTTTACAAACAATTACGCACAGAGCTTCTATAAATGCACATATGCGTTTCTTAACTTTCATGAATTGCTGCTAAAAACAAAAATGTTTAAATGTCTGGCAATTTCATTAACTCTTGGTCCCAACAACTCCTCCTACCTTCATAAATAACAACTGTGCTTACTAAAAGTACTTCACAATTACCACATATCCACACTAAGCTTCTTTTACAATTACAGGAAAGAAGCACGTTGCCGAAGACAAGTACCAAAAAAAAGTACCCTTCATATAGTACAAAGTAATTACATTAGTGTACCATGTATAAATATAATTTCAACAGTGAAGTTCCACTATATATTACCCCAGACTACTCTTTTGCAACCAACATTTCTTTCACTCTAATTCATTATTTTGCACAATTCACACTCTTTATATTCCCATCTAAACACCACCATTGCAACACCCACTGCTTTCGTGAAAATATTAGAATGTCCCTACTGATTCAATTACACCACCACTCCCTTACTCAGTAACCCAACACCATCACACTTCTACATACTCTTACTCTAGCAACTCTCCTAACAACACCTAGTATGCCACCTCACAATCAAACAGCACTGTATTAACCTCTCCAATGACAGTCACATACACATTCACAATACATACATCTAAATTATACAACTTTCAAACCCAAACTTTCTCTTTTCTCAACAGACACAACAAAATGCCGACTAAAAAGCAACTCGGTAGAAAAGAAAGGAAAAATAGAGAACATACGAATAAAAACAAACCATATAGGCATCCACCTCTAAAACAATTTATAGAAAACATTAAAACAAAAGAGCTAGTAACTTTACACAACAAAAAAAAACAGCCACAATGGAAAAGGGTACGGCCCCTTTTGCAAAAACTAAAAGAAAAACAATATGTACAAAGAAAAGCAGACCTACTAATGAACCTAACACTGTAAAAAAAAGTTACAAACATTTTTTCCACCGTAGAGTTCTTTATAATCTTATAAAAAAAACAGCTGAAAAGTCACAATCTACCATTCAAAACTACCACAGGATACTAATACTCAAAGCTCTTATTGATAGCACATTTCTACTAAAGAGAACAGAGTTTATATTAATTTTAAACAGAATTAAACCACTAACTAAATTAATCAATAATTTACAGAAAGTAATTCTAAACATGTACAATCTATATAAATAAAACAGTCATGTTTGTGGGTTTGTATGTGGCAGTCTTAGGGACATAAATCCTTATGAACAGTGAGGTCTTGTGTCATGAATTTTGCAGGGGATATTCTGTATTTCATTCCTGAATTAATGCACCTATTTCTGTCTCGATGGGTCATCCCGTTCCCGAGATAATTAATCATTTTTGTTTTTTGGCATTATGTTTTGTGATGTTACACCACCATATACTGGTCAATTATAGAAAATGCTCATCACCACACATCAAAGCTGAAATGTTCTACATTCTGAAGAAGGAATATCTCAAGGCCATGAAGCTGATAGAATTCAACATGCGTTGAGACAGAACAATGAAAGTGCTGAAGAACCTGAAGCAAGACTTACTAATCAGAGAATTCCTGCTGCAAAAAAAACAAATCAACGGAATGGATTTAGTTCTGTTGAACAACAAAGGAATGAAAATGCTGAAGAAATTCAAGCGATGCTTTCTGATCTGAGAATTTGTGCTGATAGAAAATGAAGCAATGAAACTGCTGAAGAAACTGAAGTGAGACTTAGATCAGAGATTTAAAAATCTGAGAATTGAGATCCCGGGCGAGCCCGAGTCAGCTACTGTCAATATAGATGCCTTTTCAAACTTCTGTTATGGTGAATGGATTCAACACAAGATGCACAAAACCAGGCTTATAAACAAGAACAAGAAAACACAATTGCCATAGACAGTAATGGTCGAGGGTATGAAATGGTAGGAGACACAATTATGGTAAAACAAACCTTATAGAAATAACGTCCCCAACAAACTTTCAACCAAATACTCCTTTCACCCAAACAAACCATCCAGTGCACAAATGGACATGCAGCTCAATTTGTAGTGTATGCCAAAAATCCTTTAAATCTTGTCGACAATTCCTCAATCACTGTGTACAACTAAATGACAAAAAATAAAATGAAAACTTTATAAAGCATGGACTCTTGTCCAGTGTACAGCCACACAGGACTTTGAGGACATTCATTAGCCTGCCTTTTAGGAACTGTTTGTAAAATCACCTTCCAGCACATCAAACTGTTAGTAACACACCATTCCGCTATACAGAATCTTGTGCATAGACTACACTATGCAAAAAGTCCTGCTCTAGAATTACATTTAAATAACTTTCTCCTACATGGAACAGCCAATGAACAGCTCATGAAATAGAGCCCATCCAAAGTAAATACTTTGTAACTGTTGTTGACTTAGAAAATTCAGTAACTTCAGAAAACATTACCGAAAACCTCACATACACAAACCTTCTAGGAAACACATACAAAAAAGAAATAGCTACATTTCAAAACACATATGCGGAAATACCAGACCAAGTATATGTCTGTTTTCACACAACAGTTCATAAAAAGAGCACAAACCTGGTGGATAAAGCCTACAAAATAGAAGACTATGAGGTATCCCAATGGTTCCAATTAGCTTTATATCTAACAGCAGAAACTAAATACTAAAGTACTGACCACTCAATAGTTTGCATACACTGCAACACAAAGCTTGCCAATATCCAAATGCCATCACGTACAATCACTAATAACTTAGAAATATTCCCACTTTCAAAAGCTCTCCAACAACTTAACTTGCATGATGGCATTATAATCCAAACAGTACACACATTTCAGGGTATAATATGCCTTCAACCGAAATCAGCCCAATTATTTCCATCCAAGTTACTAAAGGGCATCTGTGGCAGAGTAGTATATTTGCCATTAGATCTCAAAGAAAATGTAGAAACTCTAGGAGTAGAACTACCAATAAATCAATCTTTCATTGTACTAGTTAATGGTGTACTGACAAAAGACAAATAAATGTGGTAAAAACGAGTCGACTTAAACAAAGTTAGACAAGCCCTACATTATCTAAAAGAAAACAATGAATACTACAAAGATATAAACATCTAGGTAAATTTAAGAGAAACCACCCAAATAATTCAAGATTCAACAGCAACTGGCCAATTTGAATGTTTAGATCCTGCTACTGCAGCCAACATGTTAGACCAGTATACAATTCACCCACTACACTCTAAAGACACCATTGTAGAGGCATTGGAAACATATCAAATGCATCAAGCCAAAGGATCCCCAATGAAAACAGTATAGAAGCACGCTCTTTTCCTCTTCTCGTTCCTGCAGGAAAAGGATGAAGATACGATGAAAGGTCCACACAAATTAGTGCATCAGAATATTGTTCTTTACAAACGTAGTCTAATACCCCAGATTCAGACAACATGTAGAATACAATTGTTACCTCCTGTTCGAAAGTGAACTAGCAACTCTGTTTTGAAGCTGCAAAACATTAAAAATAAGCTCTATTTTTTTAAACATGTCCGCTACGCAGCTGCTTCAAATGATAAAAGACAAAGAAGAAGTTTTGCATTCAAGTATCACAAATCGTTTGTCAAACATGTGTGGTACAAAAAATACTGGGTCTTATGTCATGCTAATGTATGTTGTATGTCTCCCTGCACACACAATCCCCAAGCTCTAGGGCCCATGTGCAGCCCACTGCTGATAGTTTTTTTTCATTTGGCCTCAATTTAGTCAGCATTTGCTGTTTGCGTTGTTACATGTTTATTTTAAGGACTTTGTGTTTCCAGGATCACGTGTGTTGAATTTATTACACACGAACATGTGCTTGGTTTTTGTAAGGGGTGAGGGTGGTTTTATCGTTCCTTCAGCACACCAAAGTGACTGCCACGTTAAATGTTCCCAAATTCCCAGTCACTTTTTGCAGTTGGTGGTGTTGTTGGGGGGTCAGGGAGGACATGCCGTCACCTTATAACCCACTGTCTTCCCCCTGTAGAGGTGGTGGTTGCCCCTCGCAGGGCCTCGCTGGAGGGTGGGGGACTGGGGGAAAAGGAGGTGAGAGCAATGGTCGACTTTTTTTAATTGCATTTTACCATTCCTATACTTATATTTACAACAAAACTGTTCCGGAATGGTTGTTTTTTTAAATAAAAGTGTAGGAAGAAGTTAAAACGTGCACTTCAGTGCACTGCACTGAACATTTCCTTGAACAGCAGGTTCATTGGTTTGGGTGCGTGTTTTGTGCTGGGTGGGACGTGGTGATGGGGGTTGTGTGGAGCAGGGGTAGGCCAGCAGGGAACCTAGTTCCACTACTTCTTTTCGTACATATCGACCACTGTTGATGATACTACTGAAATTGAGACACTGCAGGAATTACTGCTAGCAAGTTCATTCTGAATCGTGAATTATACACATTTTAGTTCATTGCACCCCATACCAGCCCCTGACACCTGATGTCCGCACTTACCCTTGCACTTGCCTCTTGCTGGCCGCTACTTACTTATTGTTATCTTCTTGTATTGCACTGTTCCCCCCCCCCCTTCCCACGCACTTGCGCAATCTGAATGACACCTGGCATAGTAGGATCATTGTCTGACCTTCCTTTGTTCCCCTCCCTTGCCTCATCACGCCTTGAAGCACTTGTGCATAGGCGTGTTAAAAATGTCAGATCATATCATGTTCCGTGAAAAATCTAACGTGCCGTCTCAATATATGTTTTAGATGTGGTAGTGTGCAGGTTGCACAGTGCAGATTGCAGTAAATTATGTAACTCTGGGCGCAGAGTTGGCAGCAGTGTTGAATGCCTGCAGGCACATAGATAGGCAGCACGCCAGACAACTTAACTTCCCCATTCCTTACTAATTTCAGCCCCCAAAGCAGAATTACATTATCATTCACTAAAGACAAACCTCGTCCACCTCAGCCCTGGACGGGCTCCAGCAAATGCAGCTTGTTTAAAAAAAATGAAAATGCTGGTGTGGGCATTTTTTTTGGTCAAATTGGGGCACTTCTTTGTTCAGTTTGGGCCATTTTGATGAGTTAATTCACACTGTGGCTAGTAGTTTTGACAAGTGTATGAATAAATAGTCTTTAAAATGCGCAATTTGCATCACACTTTATAAAAAAAAAATCACCCTTAGTTACTATTCAGACAGTGTCACAAAAGGAATGAATAGCCGTTAGCAACTGTGGGCCATTTTTTCATTGGTGCCAGATTCAATTGTATGGCCCAGTCCGACCCTGCTTGTATTGCGAATGCTGAAAAGTGCACATGGTAGGCCCCAGAATGCAAGTAATATCTAAAGCAATGTATTGCTGTGTTGTAATACTGTTGACTGGCAATATGGGGGCAGTTGCTGGGCCACCTCCTGAGACTGGCGGCCTCTTTGATTTGAAAAGGTTGAAAGCCCCGTGCGCCATCCCAGGGCATCAGGGTATTTCAATCTATGAATTCTTCTTTGTAAACAAGTTGCTGATGTGGAGGAAACGGTGGTGAAAGGCAACACAGTGGGTGATAACACTTCTTTGATCCCCAATGGAAGTGACAGCCAGACAGGCTGCAGCAAACACAGCTGCTTTTATGGCAAACGATGCAAAGGACACACTGTAGTTCCAAAAATGTAAGCAATGTCTAAATGAATGTCGTGCCCCAGAATGCAAGTAATATCTAAAGCAATGTATTGCTGTGTTGTTAGACTGCTGACTGGCAATATGGGGGCAATTGCTTGGCCTCCTTATGAGACGGGAGGCCTCTTGCATTTGAAAATGTTGAAAGGCCCTGTCGCTAGTGCCTTTCAAACTATCCATGAATCCTTATCCTTAGCAAGCAAGTGGCTCATGTGGAGGAACCATTGTTGAAAGGCAACACAGTGATAACTCTTTTTTTTCCCAATAATGGAAGTGACAGCCGGACGTGCTCCAGCAAACGTGGCTTGTAATGGATACAGGAATATATTGCTGTGTTTTTAGACTAAAGACTGGCAATATGGGGGTAGCTGTTGCGGGTCCCCCGAGGCTCAAGGTGCCTTTCAATACAAATAGTTTAAAGGCCCTGATAGTGCACCTGCAGGATACCTTTTCAATGAGGGTGCCAAAGGGGAGAGGTGTCTCTTTGTGCAGTCTGCTGTACCACTGTACACCTGTACCCAGGTGTGTCCTTGAGCATGTGACATATGTTTGTGCATCTGTGTCACCCATGCATCTAAACCACTGGCTTGTTTCCTGTCTCCCCCCCCCCACACAGTGAAAGAGGGTTCCCCTTATCACAGTCCAAAGATGGAGGAGTGGAGCACCCCTGGCAGAAGCCACTTTCAGCACCTCCTCATCAGCCTCGAGAAGACCCCTATGAACCAGGAGCCCAAGTACAACCAGGTAAGGGAGCACCCCTACTGGTGTACCATGGAGTGTGGGGTGGAAGGTGCAAAAGAGTGCAGTTCGCCAAGATGGCAGAAGAGGGCTGCAGTGGGTGGGAGAATGCACCATGTACATGCATTTCTATGACTGTGGGAGCATTGTGCTTTTGTATGACATTCCCTGATCCACCTTCACCCGGGTGTGTCCTTGAGCTTGTGACCTATGTTTACGCATTTAAACCCTACTGTTTTTATAGGCAGGTTGTGTCGTGGAGAGGAGTTACTGCACATGACCATGACATAGGTGGCATGTGTAAGCTAATGCTAGTATTTAAGCTCACTCACATGACTTTGCCTAAACAGTAATGATGCTTTGAATGGTGGCACCCACTCATGTTTTCATTTGGGGGCTCGGGTGCCCCCAAGGTTTGTTTGGGTTTTTCATTTGAACAGTGATGCTACACCGGAATATGTCAAGTGTTTCACTGCCAAGAACTTAGCCTTGTCTGGGTTTGTTTAAAATACAGCATTGAGGGTTTGTTTTCTCATGTGTAAGAGGCGCTGAGTGTCACCAGCACATGGGAGCAGTGCTGTGGGCACACTTTGTGGAGGTCGAAAGAATGACGACCTTCAACCTTGCAGGTTCGAAACCTGAGGTTGAGGGTTTGGATCCTCATGTTTTTAAAGCTGAGTGTAACAACTGTATTTTTGCGTACAGCATCTGGGTTGCCTGTGGTACAAATAGCAGTTGACTCCTGTGTGACCACAGCATTTCATTTAGGAAGGCCAACTAAAAACATGAAGTGAAGGATTGCTTCTGCAATGGCCTGCTCAACCTCTCCCAGTATTGGACACTGTCAACCACTCAACATTTCTGTCACTACATGGTTGGGGTTTACAGACTGTCCCCACCGGGGTTGCCTCCTTCCTTTTGGGCAGTTGTCTCATGGCAAAAACATTGATATTTGCTCGTTCAAATTAAGCTATCAAGCACATACCTACATTCTAACTTCATCTAAACTGAGTTGGTGTTCTCTGCAAACCAAGCCAGACAAAATACATTTGATCAAGCCAATCTGATGTGAATGTCTTCAGGTTCATACTAAATAATAATGTCACGTGCCACATTTTATGTTTCATCATTGAATAAAGCCTCTCCTTCAAATATCATGTCACTGGGTAGGGACAGAGCACCCCTTTCTCTTGGGAGGTAATGTTCTTTTTTGCCTTTTCACATTGCTTCCTTCTGGTTTAAAATATCTTAACCTAAAATTCTCATTTTATACTGGACAGATAGATGGGCATTTTTACCATGCAGCATCTCCCTTGAAGAAAGCTGTATTCTTCGAAGTACATGTAGGTCTATATTTCACTAATGTCCTGTCCAATTGGGTTGACCATTTTATTCTTCTATTTATATCCACTTACAGTTTAGGGCTAAGACCTCCTTGTCTTTTTCAGTAGAGAATAGAAAGCACTGGATACACCAAGATAGAAACGAAGCCACCATCAAATAGTCTAACAGTGATATTTCTAAACTGAAGCATCTTAAAAACGACCATAAAGGAAGTGAAGACAATCTAATGATGGCCACTCTGAAAATGTGTTTATCTTGAATGCATGTATGCATGGGATTTATAAAGCACAAAACTAGCTAGAAAGCAAGGGTGTGCAGTATCCCAGGAGGATGAAAGTAGGGTGCTTTTGGTAGGGGAAGAAGCTGTTGCTGCTATTGCACTTGTTGATGGATTGTTGTGTTGCAGGATCCGGAAATAGGCCCATGACATGTTTCATAACTTGGAAGATCACTCTGCTCTTGTTTGAGGCTTCCATGATGGTTATGTCGTGGTTTGCTTTTGCTTTGGTGATAAGTGTCATATGTGCTAATCAGAGGGCTCTCAGGCTTAAGGGGTCTTCTGGTTTGTGGAATCTTCTCTGGATTTTTTCTCTTCTGCATATGCTATGCTTACCTGGATGTCGAATGCATGGCATGGTCAGGGCTTGTGAGACAATAGATTTCTATTTCTTTTGTATTTCCAAGGATGGGGAACGTGCTCAGGTCCTGAAAAACCTTAAGATGGTCCTCGCTTTCTAACCTGTATCAAGGCTATTCCTCTCACTGTGCGTACACCCACTCTCATTACTTGATTAGTCTTAAAGTGTTAGGTGATTAGACTGTGAATATCTTGTAGGGTAAAGTTGTTGGATATTTGAAAGTGGGTCAGTTGGTTGGGGAGAAGTGAGGGTTTGGAAATAGTGAGGAATTCTGTTGCCGCGTCTTTGTAATTGGTTACCTGTTAGCCTGCTGAGACATGGAAATCAGACAACTGAAATCAACTGTAGTGGGCGGGTGGTGGGAGTGTGTCTCTTTTGTACGTCTGACTTCTTTTCTCTGTTTTTTTGGAATTGGTTAACCGAGAATATGGCTGTGGATGTCTATGCATACTATCAGACCAATGTGCAGGCAAGTGTTGAAGAACAATGAAATCAACTCCCAGGTAAGTCAGTGACTAGATGGGTATACCTATGCTGTGGGCACTGTGTGGTGATTTTCCAAGCAATAAGCTATACTTACTAGGAATCAGAGTCTATTACCTGCACTATTCTTGTTCTAGAAATGGAAATGCTTTTGTCAGGTGTATCTCCTCCATATAAATGTAAAATGTATATAGGGGCTTGCCACTAGATTAGGCCTATGCAGTTTGCATCTATCCAACCCGCTCATCAGAGCACATGATGGGCAGTGGGTTGACACCCCCCTTGCGCTCTCCTGGGCATCTGGTTGATGGCAAAATCTCTGCATCCGTCTTTTTTGTGCAGGTTGACCTGGGCATCATCTTCTCTACACCAAACACAGTAGACCAGGGATTGCCACTAGATTAGGTCCATGCTGTTTGCATCTATCCAACCCGACCATCGTAGTTCACCCCCTTGCACTCTACTGGGCAGCTGGTTGACGGCAAAATCTCTGTATCCTTCTTTTTCTTGACAGTGGAGCCGGGCATCGTCTTCTCTACATCCCACACGACAGACCAGGACTCGTCATTAGATTAGGCCCATGCAGTTTGAGTCTATCCAACCTGCCCATCGGAGCGGCTGACGGGCAGTGAGTTCTCCCACCTTGAGCTCCCCTGGGCAGGTGGTTGATGCAACATCTCTGCATCAGTCTTTTTTTTTGTGCATGTCGACCCGAGCATCGTCTTCTCTACACCCAACACAGTTGACCAGGGATTGCCAGTAGATTAGGACTATGCAGTTTGCGCTCTTCCAGTTTGCTCATCGGAGTGCCTGATGGGGCAGTAAGTTTGCACCTTGTGTTCTCCTGGCCAGCTGATTGACAGCAAAATATCTTCAGTTGGTTTTTCCTTGCAGGTGGAACCGGGTATCATCTCCTCTACATCCAATACCACAGACCAGGTCTCACCAGTAGACTAGGCCTCAGCAGTATTTTAATTAATGCATTTCTAAATATGTCAATAAACTACTGGTTGCTCGAAGTAATCTTAGTTTGATTTTCAGCATCTATGTATAATTTTTTAATGTCTTAAAATAGCTTGGTGTTGGTGTTTGAGGGAGGTGGGAGTTCATGGGTGAGGTGGGATTGCATGGGTGTGGGGAGTTGAGGGTTGGTGGGGGGAATGGGTGTGGGGGATTGAATGCTGTGTGAGGGCTAATTACTCAGTTTCTCACTTGTTTTACCATACAGTTACTTAGTGTTCATACTCCTCTAGAGACTAGAACAACATATGCAGTCAACCGCTGGTCTTCCAATGTGCTCTGGTTTAAGTTTCGCAAAATAATTTTGCCCTATTTTCACCCCCATTTGGAGAGTCAGATGGAAAGGCGGGGTGGTCTTCTGTAGAGAGTGTGTGTTGTTATTGCATGTAAGCTGGGGTTATTGGGTATGGTGTGTACAACATGTTCATGGTCACCAAGCAGTCAATAGAGCACTATGAATTTGTGTGCAAAACTTTGTGCACCTTAGAAGGTTGTTTATATGTAACATAAAAAGTGATGCCTCTTTTCAAGACTGGATGTATCACCTTGTCCAAGTTGACCCACCTTTCCATTGGTAATGTGGCAGGTCAGAAGAAGGACAGAGACTGATATCTTCCATTATCAAGTATTTTATCGATCAAATGAAAAGGTGTAAACATCTAACTCCCAAAACTATGGGTTTTCCATGCCTTGCACAAAACTAAGGTGCTTCACCAGTTGTCTATCATTCCATCAGGAAGATCTGTCCTCTGTTCAAAACAAATCTATTCTCTCCCTACCACTATCACTGAGCTTGCATTCAGGACTGGAAGCCTTGTCAATTTGACTTTGGGCTTCTCTGCTTCTCTTTCTCTCAATCCGTGTCTGCTCAATAATGCAAGCGTGTCTAAGGTCTCTGCATCATTGCTGGACTTAACAGTCCACTGACGTTCAGTTAGGCTACCACCTAAGTAAGGTTTGGTATCTTCATTAGAGATCACCTCCCCCAGCTTCTCCTGCTTCCAGCTTCAATTGTGTGACATTCACATGCCAGTTTTCTTCAAGGTTTGACTGCTGCACATCTGGTCTCTCTCGGCTCTCGCTGCACAGCTGACTCAAACTCCTAGGATTCTCTCTTCAATGGGAAACCTTCTTCTGTTTTTATGACTTTTTGGTGGGCCTTCCCCAGCAGAGCGTCATAGTCCTTTGTCTCTGTTTCCCGAGTGTTTTCAATTGCTCAGGCACTCTACTTCTTTTCGGTATTACAAGAATATGTCTCCTTACGGTGAAACAATGGTTTTATACCACAGTAACAAACAGTATCTTGTTGTTCTTGTATTCTTTTGATTGTCGATGTTAATGGTGGGTTATAGGTGGCAATCTCTCCCGGTGAGGTCCCGCTTGCCTCTACCCCTAGAGAAAAGCTATTGTAAGGGGTGTGCCAAAGACCACACAATTTTAGGCAATGGCTTATACATGCCTTCTAGTTTCAATCTCCATTTTTTTTTTTAAATAGACCAAATTCCTTTGTGTTTTCTTATATATTTTAATTAGGATGCAAATGTTAAATGGCTATTCATCAATTTTGATGGCTCTCCAATTTTCATGAAATAGCCACTGGCAAATACAAGAGGTTAAAGTGTCATCATCAGAACACCCCGAATCATCACTATCATAGACACTGATGGCCATACACTCTTTTATAGCAACGTCCTGCATGATAAGTGCATTAGTGACATGTACAGACAAGTGTGGACTTGTTTTCAATCTGACCACTATTCGTGCACAACAATCCCCTAACATAGACCCCAGGGCAGGTAAACATTGTATGCAGCAACAACACAATAGTACTATACTAAGGACAATAGGTAGAACCGAAAATATCTTCCAACCCCAAGTTCGTTGTAAACTCCAGAACAATGTATTGAGATCTCAGTCCCCTCGAGGAATGTGTACCTCTGAACCCAGAATGTGTAGTCTCTTAATTGCTTGGAAAATGGTGGGGTCTGAGTCAGGTACGTAAACGCAACATGCGGACCCGACCATTTTGCATACACCACCACGCTCAGCAAGGATGACGTCTAAAATCATCCTATTCTGAGGGGCCACTAATCTAATAGCCGTTTGTTCCATTGTCATATAGAACAAAATATCAGTAGTTTCATTGAATGTTTTCTCCAAAATCGTTGCCAATTTCCTAATATCTTCAGAGTTCAGTATCTGTCCCCAGAATGGAACCATGGACTTAGCAAATTCCCCCCTGTACCTTCAGGGAAGTGTCACCTTCTGTATCTCTCCTAGGACAAGTTTTCAATATATCAGCAGTAGAAGTGATATATACCCCGGGTAAAAGTATGCCCAAATAGCATGTACCCTTCCAGTCTTTACATAACTAAGGGTAAGCTTCAATCCCACAAACAAAATAGATAGAACCCCCTATATGCCCAGGCCTATCCTCCTTCACCAGAACTGCTGTGTTCATGCATTTATCATATAAGCCCATTGGTTGGGAACCTTCCTTTCGTAAACAGAATGGGACAGGATCAGGGTCATGATTAATGGTGTACGATGGAGGAGCAACCTCCTTATTCCCTACTGGAGTCATTTTAAAAGAGATCATTGATTGGTATGTTCAGGAATATTTGTCAGAATTTTGAGCAGAGGCAGTATTAGGTGTGCTTTTGTTTGCAAACACTGAGCATCCTAGAGGCAACACAACCAATCAATCAAATTCATTAACGTTTGTACCATCAAAGTTACAAGTGGCACTATCGTTCCATCGTCCAAAGAACACTGCCCTAAATGAAGAATAACATGCAGTGGACAGAGGAAGAAGGTGAATATACCAACCGATCCCCTTCTCACCATGCTGTGGCAGATGTGAACAAATGCAACAATTAGTTTTATTCAGAATAGCATGTATGGAATTCATTATCATCATAAGGGTGTTGTTACGATAGCCTCGTCTATGACTGAGGTCACGTGATATGATATGATATGATATGGCATTTGTAACGCGCCTATACACAGGTGTTTCAAGGCGCGACGAGGCAGGGAGGGGAGGAACAAGGGGAGACAGACAACGATCCTACTAGGCCAGGTGTCATTCAGATCGCGCAAGTGCAGGGGTGGGGGAGGGGGAAAAGTGCAAGGGGAAGGGGAGGGGGGACGAAGACTGTGTGCGTACACACGTATGGGGGACATATTGGATGCACTAATAGTTGGCAATAGAATATCAAGTGCATGCGCACTTTCCAAATACCATAGTATAGGTATCAATGTGACCATAATACAAGTTATCACTAGAATTATCTATTTTGTACTCTGGACCATGGCCCTTGGTGTGCAGGCCCATCAATCTGGATATTTACCATGTCCTCAATTATACAAGCAGCCCTGAACGTGGGAATAGTCCTTCAGCGTCCCTTAAGAAGCCTCACTGATAGCATCTATAAGTTCATCCATAGGTGGCGTCTGACCACTTGCCAATCTTGCTTGAAGTTTTCTTTGCTGCTCCCTGCTCCTTATTTTGTCTGAAGGGGAATGCCGAGGGAATGGCACAGCATTGGTTTTTTATGAGTCCACATTCCCACTACACTTTCCTATTCTATTACAAAATGTAATGTCTCCAGGTACAGAAATATCAATGAAGTATTGTCGATCTCTGAAGAAACAATGCCAGTCAATAAAGTGGAAGAAGAAAGAACTGTCTCCCCAAACCCCACAGACTCAGGAAGTGGTTTTGTATCGCTCTTGCTGTCGATCAAGACAGGCACAGGATGATCAATTTCTCTTTTATCACATTTATTGAGAGGCAAAGGCACTATGTTTTTACATATGTCGGTGGATCCAGTGACGCTTTCCAGTCACATGTACCACTTTCTACGTGGCCAATAGTGTCTGGTAAGGCCCCTTCCAGCGAGGTGCAAGGCACGTCTTCCTCTCAAAGTTTTTTAACAACACAAAGTCCCCAGGCCAAATTCAATGGCCTGGACCCTCGTATTTATCTGGTAAGGCTGCTCAAACCTGTTGGTGAATCAAACACAAATTTTGAGTAAACTGGTCACAATAGTCTGACAATAATCGATACTCAATTTTGGCCAACTTTTTAGGTCTCAGTGCATTCCATATGTTTGCAGGCCTTCCCATCACAATTTTGTATGGGGGAAAGTCCTGTTTTTGACTGTGTGGATGTCCGCATTAACATTAAGGCTATTGGTAAAGCATCAGGCCATTTCAAATTACTTTGTGCACACTTGGCTAATTTATTCTTCAAAATACCGTTGTGGCGTTCCACCAAACCGGTACTATGAGGATGTCTCGGCTAGTGAAAACGTTCATCGATCTGTAATCCCGCACATATTTGCAGAATGACATCAGCGATAAAGTGTGGTCCGTTGTCGGACCAAATGACTCTTGGCAGGCCAAACCTAGGAAAATATTCCTTTAACATGGCTTTAGCCATTGACATAGCAGTGTTATCTTTTAGTGGGAAAGCCTCAACCCATTTGCTAAAGGCACAAATCACAACTAACACATACTTATAATTTTGGCAACGTTCCATCTCGATAAAATCAAAATTAATCACTTTAAATGGCATGGAGGGACGTTTGAAACTACCCTTTGGTGCTGGCGTTCCCTTTACAATGTTGTGTTGTAAACATAACATACAGTTCTGAATCAAACGTTCAGTAATGGAGTGTGGATTGGTAGCAGTCTGTTTGGCAATTCTATCGGCAAAAGTGTTTCCTTTCCCTATGTCATCCATAGACATAGGCAGATGGGGAGCAGGTGAAAGTGGATCTAGGTCACCTGGCCTAAGCCCTGCCCACCTGGTGCCTTCCTGCCTGCTGCTCTTTTTCACCACTTAGCAAGCCCCTGCCGCTTGTTATGATTGAAATAAAATGGCGCTGGTGTGCAGTGTATTCTGGGAGCGCTCGGAGCAATGATGGATATTTACTTCATGCCGCAGTGAAAAGCTGCACACATTTTGCTGAGTGTTAGTTTCACGGTGCTGAGAAAAACATGCTTTCCAAACCTGGTATGCGGTCAAGGACATTTCTGCTGGGAACTTTGTTATGGTTTCCTACTGTTCTCCGTGGAGCGTGTTTTTAGAGAAGGGAGGCACTTCGCTTCTTGGGGGTAGCTCTCGATTGACCCAGCTGGCAACCGACGGCTGCTCATCAACTGCGCAAGTGCAATTTCCAGAAGGTTCGAGAATTGACTCCCCTTTGTGGAGTGTGTATATATGCGGAAACCCGGAGGTGGTCAGGTGAGACTTCAGCCGGAGAAGGACGCTTACGTCTGGCACTCCTGCGAGCTGTGGTGCTTTCGGCCTGGCTGTTCCCGGGGTCTTCCAGCTGCTTCTGGGCGAGATGAGGAATCCTGTTACGCTCAGGGTGATGTATTTCCTTTTGAATTCTTTGCTTCTTCTGTGATTTATGTCCATATTATTTATGTGAGTTATTTTTATGTACTTCTAAGCTTTGAATAAATAGCCGTATAAGAGCTGATTATCTTCTAAGAGTGTGTGGCTGTGAGGTATTGTGTCTGTCTGAGTTCAAAGTATTTGCTCTGTAATTGCATTGGTGATTTATGTTTTTTCCGTGCCCTTTGGGGAGAGCAATACACTGCTCTTTTTCACCACTTCGCAAGCGCCGCCCACCTGGTGCCTTCCTGCTTGCCGCTCTGTTTCCCTACTTAAGGAGCCATCCAGCCTCTTTTCCTTTGCAGATGGGGAGCGGGTGCAAGTGGATCTAGGTCACCTGGCCTAAGCACCACCCACCTTCTTAGCCCTGACTCTTTCTTCCTGCTCTTAACGTTTAGATCAAGGGCATCTCTCGCCCGGGTGTCTAAAGCAACGGGCAGACAAACAAAAGGGCAATTCCTGTTCGGACCTGTTCAGACCAGGAGGGCCCAGGGCCCGACCCCCTCTGCAGCAGGTAAGCATACACCAACATGTTACCCCCCCTGTCTCCACAGGCCATCCCTGCCCCTACTGGGTCCCCCTATGATGTTCCCTTGTGTCCCCTTCTCACACACAGGTGTTGTCTGTTTTGCTTGATTTTTCTACCCTGCTCCCCCTCAACCTCCTCCAGCCTACTTCTGCAGGAGTCTGTCATGATGCATTCTGGTTTCACCATCACCGTCTTGTGGCCAATGCTGGATTTGACTTTTATGGACTTCATTCATTCACGGTGTGTTACCCTTTCTCAACTCTCATGCTGAACTTCCTTTGCATCTTGTACTCATGGTGGCCCTGAATCATGCTGTTCCCATCTTCATCTTGTATCCTGGCTTGCAACATTATGTGTTACTATTGACTTCTGCAATTGTATTCGCTGTCCACTCTTGCTTCTCCACTCTTTTTGACTGCTTACTCTCTGTTCTCTCCTCCTTTCCCTTCTTCCTTTTCCTATCTTGTCCCCTTACTTTCTTCTATGCACTTACTCTATCAGAATTGTCAATGGGCCTAATATGATAGCAACCTTGTCTGTTTCCTCCACGCTCCCATTACTGGTTTTTTCCTCCCCAGACCCCCTCCAGCACTATCTGAAATGTTGTCAGGCCTAGTATGATAGTCGCTTGTTTTGTTCCTCCCCTCCCTTTCTGCACCCCTCTCTCTCACCTTTTGTTTTTTTCCAGCTCTACCAGAAATGTCGTTAGGCCGAGTACGATAGTTAATTTCACATCTTTACTGTTCATGACCTGTAGGAATGTCATTGTATTTTCCCTTGTTCCCTCCCTTGCCTTGAAGCGCTTTGAAACACATTGTGTATAGGCACTATATAAATAAACTATCATATCAAATCATATAATCCGTCACTCTCTGGTGTGCGGCGCATTTCATTATCGCTAGCTGTGTAGGAAGCGCTAGTGCTGATAACAATTGTACTATCAGAGTACAATGTTGAATTTTGGTGCAGTGTGATGTTAAAAATCCCCTTTCAGCCCATAATCGGGTTCATAGTGATTACAACGAATAAAAAGGGTCGACATGCAAAACCACTGAATATAAACCATTGCATAACAAAGTATAGACAGCCTATATTTTACATGTAAATGTGCACTTCCATCGAAACCAGTCCATCCACAATATACATGGACTGGTTTCAATGGAAATGCACTTTTACATGTAAAAAGTAGCATTTCCATGCATTTTTTGCAACTTTAAAACATTACATGGCGCTGTCCAGTGCTGAAATTTCAGCACTGCCCAGCTCCTTGTAACGTTTTTAAGTATTTTTTTATATTGGGGGGTTCCCCCCTTCCAACCGCCGACACCTCCATGCCTCCCCTAACCCTAACACTAACCCAAACCTTAACCCTTACCCTAATGTGACCCTTAATCTTACCCTAACCCCAACCCTTACCCTAGCCCCAACCATAACCCTAACCCCAATGTAACCCGGTAGTCGGTCAAAATATCGAAAAAATAATCTCGAATGACAAAAAGCTTGAAAAAAAAGTCGAATTTCTCTTTTTTTTATTATATATTTATTTTGGGGTCTGGGATTAAAAAAAAAAGTTTTAAAAAAAGGGGGGTTGGGAGGGAACACCCCATTTCGAAGAAAAAACGTCATAAAAAAAATTTGACTTTTTTTTTCGGCTTTTTTTTTCGAGATTTATTTTTCGAGGTTTATATTTTCAGTATTATGACAATAAACCATGTAACCCTTAATCCAACCCTAGCCCCAACCTTATCCCTAACTCAAACCCTAGCTCCAACCCTAACCCTAGCCCTAATGTAACCCTTAATCTAACCCTATCCCCAACCCTAACCCTAATGTAACCCTTAATCTAACCCTAGCCCCAACCCTAACCCTAATGTAACCCTTAATCTAATCCTAGCCCCAACCCTAACCCTAATGTAACCTTTAAAGTAACCCTAGCCCCAACCCTAACACTAACCCTAATGTAACCGTTAATCTAACCCTAGCTCCAACCCTAACCCTAACCCAACCCTTAGGCTAAACCTAGCCCCAACCTTAGCCCTAATGTAACCCTTAATCTAACCCTATCCCCAACCCTTACCCTAACACAAACCTAACCCTAACCCTAATGTAACACCTAATCATAGCATTACATTTCGATAGATCCATCAAATTTTATTAAAAGAAATGGCCATTCTATGGAATGGTATTTCGATGGAAAAAATGTGATGGTTTGGTGTTAGATGGATTGTCATTCAATGGAATGACTGGATACCCATAATCATCCAAAATTGTGAACCACACCAAACGCGTACTGACCATCAGTATAAATGTTTACCCCAAGCCCTTCAGAAATATCGCAGGCTCTAGGCAATGCAACAATTTCTGCAGTCTGAACGAAATTATGCAGTATCATTCTGCTCTCAACAATAGTGTCTAATGTGGTGATTGCATAGGCGGCAGTGGAAGTACCATCAGGCAACTTAAAACAGGAACCATCACAAAAAAGTTCCCCATCCTGAGACTTCACAGGTGTATCATTCAAATCAATTCTGCCTTTTGTCTCTTGCTCTGTGACGTACAGGCAATCATGGGACATGGTATTAGTGTGGTCTACCTCCTGCGGAAAAGGCTAAAGTTCAGCCGGATTCAGAGTACAGCATCTCTTAATTTGGATGTGTGTTGCAAATAGAATCATTTCATATCTCGTTAGTCAAGCAGAAGTGAGATGCTGAGTCTGTGTTCTATTTAGTAGAACATCAACAGAGTGAGGTACTATCACGGTTAAAGAGTGACCTAAAACCATACCACTTTGTTTTACCGAGGCAGCAGCAGCAGCTCTCAAACATTTCAGCAAAGCGCATGCAACAGGGTCTAACGTGGAGGAAAAGTAGCTGCACGGTCTGCTCTTTTCCCCCATGTTCCTTTGTGAATACAGCCAAAGTGCAACCTTCTCGATCATGCACATATAAAACAAAACAAAAAAATTCTTATCATAATTTGGTGTGCCCAATACTGGTGCTGAGCACAACACAGATTTGAGCAGCTCAAAAGCATTCTGGCAAACTATTTCCCATGGCAAAGGAGCATCCTTTTTTGTCAGTGCCAGCATAGGTTTAATCAGAAGCAAAAAATGTGTTCCACTGTCTACAATAAGAAGCCATGCCAATAAAAGCTCTGACTTCCTTCTGTGTATTTGGAACAGACATGTCAGAGAGGCTTTGTATACATTCAGGTGTTAGACGTCTACACTCCTTCGACAGGAGATAGCCCAAATAGGCAACCTCATGTCGACAATACTGACATTTCTTCAGTGAACCTTGTGTCTTTGTGTAGCCAAATGAATAAGCAGCAGCACAGTACCCTCCTTGCAAGCGTCCTCAGAGTCTGCAGCAATAAGCAGGTCATCAATGTATTGCAGCAACGTGCAAGTGGACAGCAACTCAAGCATATCAAGTTGTTCTTTCAATGCCCTACTGTATATGCTTGGACACTCGGTACCTGAGGAACACGTGTACATGTGAAGGATCGTACGCCTAAAGAAAACACGAACAAGTATCTACTATCAGCGTGTACAGGAATGCTAAAGAAAGTATTCTTTAAATCAATAACACTAAAATGTGTGGCTATAGGAATCATAGTAAAAATAGTGGTAACATCAGGCAAAATTGAGAACTGTGGTGCAACAACCTTGTTAATCGCGCACAAATCAATCACAAAACAGTACAGTAAAGCATTGTCTCCTTTCTTATATTACACTCACTGCCAGAGATCTCTTCAATCACACCACGGTGTATAAAAACCGAAACAATACTCTTCAAAGCATGCTCTCCCTCTACTGATATTTTATACTGTGGAATACGTGGCAGAGTAATACCTGACTTCAAAGTTATCCGAACTGGTTCGACATTAAGAATCCCAACATCATTATCATTCACCACCCACAAGTGTGCAGGTACCGTATTCAACTCACCGTACTCAACTCACTCAGCAATGGCATATACAAGAATTGGAAAGTGGAATTTTGTTGGGAAGAGATTGTCAAATACACTCCGGAGAACAATAAATCACAGCATTCAGTTTCTTCAACAAATTTAATCCCAACAAGTGTTTGCTGCAATTTTTCATCAACAAAAACTGACATGAATCAGTGAATGGCCCTAATGCAATCAGTACCGGCAGAGAGACCGGACTAACCACTGTCGTACCGGAAAACCCTACGGAAACCTTACTCTGCCCTGACAGTGGAATATTTGGAACCCGCAGCTAGTCAATGGAACACTTCTGTGCTCCAGTATCTAATAAAAAGATAGTTATTTATTTATTTAATTATTACATTTATTATATGCCCAGACCCTAAGGTATCACAGCGTAGTTACAGACAGTTTAGTTATTACACCGTTGGAATGAAAAAGAAAAAAAAACTGCATTGTTACCACACAGTTAAAAGACGGTAGGCTAGCATATATACAAGCTGGGAAGGTGGAGAACTTGTCGGGTGGGGTCGGTGGTTTATGGAAGTTATTTGAACAGCCAGGTTTTAAGTGATTTTTTGTAGCATTGGAAGGAAAATATGCTCCCTATTCCCCACCTTCATTTCAACGTAGGGCCCCTTGTGATCAACAGGAATAGGTATTGGTTCCAGAACCTACTTGGGCTGTCCTAGCGAAACAATACATGTCAGATTTAAAATCTTCAGTGAAGTAGGCATGAGTAGGATTATCAAAAACATTCCCATTACTCGCATTCTGTTGCTGTCCTTCCTGGCTATTCACATTCGTATCTTGTGGATGAATCTGCAGATTCTATGCAAATTGATATCTACCAGGACCCGCAACACCATATGTACCATTCGTTCGCTGTTGGAGAGATGGACACTGTGCCCTCCAATAACCTTTCCGTCTTCAAAACGCACACTGGTTCATGTGTACAGGACCCAGTTGCATGTTCCCTCCCCTCGATCATCTTGCTATCTGCTGCAAAATGACTCTAGTCTTTAGATCACCCTCCTTCTCCACCTTCTCTTTCTCAGTATTCACCCTGTTCTCATAATACTGGGCCATATGTAGTACTTCGGATTGCAATTTTGATTGCCATGCACTCTCAGACGTCATGATCTGAGTCTTTTCCCTGGCTCTATACTCAAATCTTGCCTACTAAAATCTGAAAATACTTGTTCAAACCGGTTGAAAAACTCAGTTGCACCCTCAGTATTGCATGCATGCTGTCAGTTTGTCCCATATTATCCTTTTCTCATGTACCAGAGTCTTTAGTCACTATATGATTTGGCAACATCAATATAGTCTGAAGCGGTTTCTCGCCTGCTTTCATAGCCCCATCAGCTTGTGCTAAGGCATCCCAAGTATCACCCATCCCTGCTTAATTGTCTATGGTCGTAATCTGCTTCCATAAGTCTGCAGGTAGGATCACAGGAAACAATAGGTGGATATCTCCACGGTGAAAACTGAATTCAAAACAGATTATTTCTGCTTATACAACCCTGTAGGATTCTTCATAATGTCTGGAATAGACTGTTTAATAGTATTCACTTCCTACCTTGAAAATGGAACATGAACGAATTGCGAAATATAATATGCTGAAATAGTGGAGGCAGGTGTCTGCCCCACAGCTGTGATCTCTATTTTCAGGACCAATGTCAGAGGTACCTCCCTCATAGGCATTTGTACAGTAAGTAGTTCTCAACATTTATTAAGCAATAGAGCCAGAACGAGTGACAAAGAAGCTAACGCCGTGTCGGGTGAAAATGTCCTCTTACAAATCACCATCATATCCGCAGGACAACACAAGTTTCTCTTCATGCATTCATCTTATAAATACTCAACCATCACTTGTAACACCTTCAGCTGCATAGCCGGTGCATACTCACTAAATGTATCATGCACTTCAATATGAGAAATCAAAACATCTGAAATCCATCTAAGCGCGACTCTCGTACAAATACGCATTTCTTCACTAACGGGTTTCAACGGAGGCAAACATCATTTCTGCATGTAGGATGTTTGTTGCTTATCCCTACCCAATTCATCTTTATGTAAACAATCAAGTTCCCTCTTATATATAAACAATTTCGTGACATGCTTGCATACTTTTGTTGCAGTGTCCCTTGAGCAAGACAAGAAATCCAGGTCCTGCAATCCTTGTGGAATTGCTGAACCCATCAAATTACTCCATACTTCAGCAAGATATACCACCATTTGCTCTGTCAATATCTTCTGCTCTGGAATACCCCTATGGTCTAACATTGCACTTAAAGCAGCCTTTTCATCACCCCCTCCATATATGTCTCAGCCCATTAATGCAATTCCCTCTTTTTCTCTGCAGTTACTGTACTACGCGTCACTGTCCTCGAATCAGTGTCAATCACATCATGCACTGGAAGTGCAGTGGAATTAGCCGGCAATGAAAGCAAAAACAAATCGTGTACACTAGGCGGTGGAGGAAATACTGCTATCAGTGCAGTCTGTGCGACTGGTATAGCAGCAGGCCCTGTAAAAACGGAATGGGTGCAGATGCAGGAGGAGATACATAAAGGGGTGGTGCAGTTGAATCAGTTCCTCAATCAGACATCCACATCTTTTGATGGGTATATTTTCTGCACATCTAATTGAAAGGCCCTATCCATGCTTCTAATGGCCTCTACTTGTTTCTGCTGGTCATGTACTAAGGCTTTTTCAGCATTTGTCATATGTCTACATGCATGCTTCTCTCGACATTTAAGTTGCCTATCGCGTTCCTTTTTCCAATCTCTAATTTCGTCGAAAAGAGCTGCTCTAGCTTTCTTATGCAATAATACAGTTTCCAAATATTCTATTCTGGCCACCTCAAAACTACCCAACACTGGCCACTGAAGGTCTGGAGCATGTCTGATTTGTCGAATCCAAATATCATAAAATACATTAGCACCTAGGACGTAGCCCACATACATCTCATATGCTGCTGATCCCTCGGGTGGCGCGTGTTGACTATGTTCCAAGTAACTAGATTGTCTTCCTCAGCAACAAAACATTGCTAAACAGGATGACAATTTACCAGGTACACTAAAATCACAGTCTTACCTGGCCAAAATATTTACGCGTAAATATTACTACCAATCAAATCATCAGGACATTTCCTGTCTGAAACAGACTCACCTGATTTCCAATCAAGTCCAACGGACAATCGTTGTGGCTGGCGATTCGTTCAAACAAAACAAGCCTCTATTCCGAGACCCTCGCTGCAATGGCCTCTAGGCGCTGCAATCGCCCAGAGATCAGGCATAGCAGACCGCAAGGAAACACGTCTCTTGTGCAGGGGTCCCCTGTACTCACTGATCTCGATCCTAAAGCATCGTCTTTGCCCAACAACGAATGAACATCAACTGGAGGGTCCCTTTTTGGGTGCCATCTGTAAAACCAAATATGAGGCTTACTACAAAGAAATGGATATAGTCAATCACGAGGTCAAAGAACAACGATTATGACAGTCATATGACTGGGTCTCAGCACCCCACGATGCATGTGTGCAAACACTGTGGTGGGAGAGTGCCCCGAGTCACAAGAAACAGCATCATATATACATTTAGGAATAACATACAATATGCTTGTCCAGCCCCCTCATTTGATAGGGACCATAGGGTTCATGACCTTTCCACTTAGATTGTATTACCATGACAACATACTTGTATTTTCCGTGTCTTCCCACATACAATTTACTGTCTGGGAGCGGAATAAAGCAATGCATGGGGGCATATCGTGTTTTCCATTACAAGGTAACAGTCTCTGTGCAGCTTATCTATATTGTTCCTAGGACCTATGTCAGTTGGCTCCAAAACTTGGGAATAGGGTTTATCTAAAGGAGCACATTTCAGATGCACATTATTATAATTAACAGTTCAGTGGAGAAAACATGATTGATACAGGAGGGCACCTAACTTGGAGATTAGCTATGCTTCTGCAAGGACTTCAAGGTTCCACAGGGTAAGACAAACAACACGCTCAGCAGAATGTGCCTTCCTGTCTCGTAAGTGTCAGAAAGTTCATGCCGCGGTCTTCTACCGCATTCAGAGCGAGAATGCAGAATGAACAAGGAACTGAATAATGCAGCCAAGATGGTGATGAAACAAAATGGCACAGTGGCCATGGTTATTGCAGCAATTGCATTGTGGTGTGATGTGATATGCTTAGGCCAATATGGATACCTTGTAGGACACTAAACGGAATACATTTTCACAATCTACCTACTGAGAAAAATATTTTCTGAAAGTGCTGCCTTTGTGGTCAGTGATATATACTCTTTACAGTGATATGTATCCGCTGTATTGAATTATGTCATGTGACCCAGGCTGTGACACAAAGTTCCACTTGTTGGCTCATTTTATAGAGGAACATGTATTGAAACAAAACATTTCTGGTTATCCCATACTATTATAGATTTCTAGTGAGCTACAGCAGTTTGAAATGAAACAACTTCCAATCAGAGAAAATAGTATGGCATTGAGTGTTTTCCAATGGGCACTAATAGGGTTAGGGAAGATATGAGTTATGGTGCACTTTCACATCTGTGTACACTTCATGGTCTATTCCTAGTTAACTTTGATGCAAATTAAGTCAAAGCTGACATTCCTTGCAGGCTACCTGCACTGTACACCTTACATCTAGATGTGTACCCTGTAACACAAAAAATAAAACCTTTAAAAAGAAAAGTATTGCAAACAGAATCTACAACAGATCTCCCAACAATACCGCTAAAGGAACAATGACCAACTCCTTCTCCATCAAATAATCCAACCACAAAACTCTCTACTGCAGACTCAACTGCACGTCCATCAGAAATAAAAGAAAAATATCTCTTCTCCCGAAAAATCAGCAGGCCCATAAAACGATCTGCAAAAAGAACTCCCCAGTCCATTTAAATTAAGAAACACAACTGGAGTAAATTGCTATGCAAATGTAACAATCCATCTTCTCTTCACAACATTTACCTAAACGGCTCAGACCATTTGTGTTTGCAAATGTTTGTTCTTCATAGAAATGCCACCAATAATCCTGACAGAACTTAAAGTGTCTCCGGTATAAGGCAAGAATTGGATTACTGTGCAGGAATGGTTAAATGTGCCATAAACACACATGAGTATCCTCAAGAATTCCTAATTTACTTACTAAAAATACTGGAAACCAAAAACATCCCTATACATGAAATCATCCAGATTTCATACATGTGGAAACATGCATGCACCCTCTGCAACCATGTTTCACAAGCGCACATCTGTAATGAAAGATTTGTATATGTATCCATACCAAATTGCGAATCCATTCCATTTTACCAGCTTCTGCAGAATGCAAATCATGGCATATTGTGCCATTTTTCAATTCAGACAATCGTCCCAGCAAGCAAATCAACTCACACAGCCAATATGTCATACTAATGCTTCTAAGGTACAATGCAGATGGTACCAAAAATAATTCTAAGCTAACTCGCTTCAAACACTGCCAAATATCTCTTGGCACGAAAACCTTCACAACAGTACACATAATATACCACACTGCTGACACAACCACTTCAGGGCACTATACTGTATGTGTAAAAAAATAAGTGGTTGGTTTGAATGTAATACACCTCTGTTACTCCAAAACATAGGTTACCAGCAAATCTAACAAACGTCTACTTAATATTCCTTCAACCTAAATGTACTCACTAAACTGTCAAGATAGTTAGAATACGCCGACATGTATCTAACTACTTAATAAAGACCCTTCATTGCAGTCCACTGAAAATACGCCCTCACAATTCTTGTTAGTACAAAACCATAACTACACGCTACTGCAGTACGTGTAATATACATTTATAGAGGGCGTGCAGTTAAGGTCAAGTTGCTAAATCCATAGGAAGAACTCTGGGTGGCTTATAACTTCCCTCTCCCTGGACGAATTCTCACCAAACTTTGCAAGTAGATGTCCCACTCTGATTTTTTTGGGCAAGTCTGGTGAGGTTTCTTCAAGGGGGGCAAAGTTATTGGGGGTCACACATTTTTTTATTTTTTGCATAGACTGAATGGAAAAAAACTTTGCTCACGCCTACAGCTCAAACCGCTGGATGGATTTTCATCAAATTTGCGGCAGGCGCAGCGGCTTGGTCCCAAAAGCATGCTTTTGTAAATTTGGTGAAAATCTGTCCAGAACTTTTTTTAAAAAACATGCAAATATGGGTTAAAACAAATAAGTGATATCTGGGTCCACTCTGCGGACTCACTTCCCTGTATGCTCCGCAGACACATGCTGTGCTCGCCAATTGGCAAGGGGGAAGCGTTAGGTGCGTCACATTTTTTGATGCGCCCGCCATGTTGGATTTGCGGATATCCGCAGACAGCGCTGCGGCGAACAGGCCCAAAATTCCAATTTTGGAGAGTGTGTTGGGGGGGAAGAGTGGCTGGAGAGGGTGAGGGAGTGAAATATTGGCCAAACTCTGTATTTGTTTAGGTGGAAGAAGGCTGTGCTTTCAGTGCGGTGTCTGCAGACACCACTGTAGTCCACGGACAGCAGTGCCACTGGGCAGATTGTTTGGTGTTTTACTATGTTATGATGTATTGCTTTTGGGTAGTTAGTAGAGTATTGGGTGGAGAGGGCAAGCATTGAATAGTTTGTGCATTGGTTGCAAGTACTGTTTTAGTATCTCAACTGAAGTGGATAGGGTTTGAGGTGGTTGTGTTATGTATTTGGGTTGTGGTAAGTGTGCAGGTGTTTGCTTGCATGGCTGAGTTATGCTGCAGTGGTTGTGGCCAGGGCCTAGAGTCCTGGCCCTGGCCACAACCACTGTAGCATAACACAGTCATGCAAGCAAACATTTTGACCGTGGCATGTGGGTTGCATAAGGGGTATGTACTGAAGAGTTTGTCCACTTGCTGCAAGTAGTGCAATAGTATTTGTAGGAAAGTGGACATGGTGTGAATTTTGGGGCAGTAAGATACCTGTTGGTGTATTCTAACTGTTGATAGTTTTGAAGTTGTTGAGGGTATGTTTATACGTAATAAGTGTTGCAGGGTTTCTTCAGAAAAACATATATTGCATATTATGGTTGCAGTTAGATACCAGTTGCCGTATTCTAACTGTTTACAGTTTTTCACTTCTGCAGTGTATGTTTTCAAGGATGTTTTCTCTTGTTGGTGAATGCACATTTTCACTGTTAGATAGCTGTTGCCTTATAATACCAGTTTGTGGATTTAAAGGTCATTGAGGATATTTTGTAGACACTCGTACTCGGATTACTGAATACATTTTGGTTTTAAGAATATTAAGTAAACGTTTGCAAGAGTTGCTTGTAATCTATGTTTCAGAGCAATGGAAGTATCATTACATTCAAACCATCCACATTTCTTGTATGCAGTACAGTGACCTGCATTGGTTGTGGTTCCTGTGTTGTAGATTATGCCTACTGTTGTGAAGGTTTTCTTGCCAAGTGATACTTGGCCATGTGTGAATCCAGTGAGCTTGCAGTTATTTTTGGTACCATCTGCAAAAGCATTACCATTACATATTCGCTATGTGACTGTATTTGTAAGGTGGAACGATTATCGGAAATGCAAGTAGTACACAATGTCATGGTTTACATTTTGTACGAGCTGCTGAAATTGAATGGATTCACATTTAGGTATGGACACATACACAAAGCGCTCGCTAGGGACTTATTTGTGCATTACATGGCTGCAGAGAGTGCATGTATGTTTCCACATGTATGAAATCAGGAAGATTTCCTTTATAGGTATGTTTTTGTTATCCAGTACTTGTATTCAGTACATTAGACATTCTTGAGGATCTTCTTGTGTGTTTATAGTGAATCTCACCATTCCTGCACAGTGGTCCACTTCCTGCCTTATTTCGGAAACACTGTAAGTGTTGTCAGGATTGTTTGTTGCATTTCTGTGAAGGACTAACATTTGCAAACACAATTGGGCTGTGTCGTTTAAGTAAATGTTTTCAACAATTGGTGGCAATTGGAATAGAATATTGATTGCTACATTTGCATAGCAATTTATACCAGTTGGATTGGAAAATTTGAATGGACCAGACAGTTCTGTGTCTGAGTCATTTGATGGAATTGCAAGTAGTGTCCTTGAAGAGGTAGTTGGCTTTGTTTATGCAGTTTGGTATGCATTTATTTTTCAGTAGACCCTTCTTTGGTTGGGGTAATTGATGAGGTACCAGCTGCTTTTAATTTCTTTGGAGGTACTGTTGTGAGATCATGTATAAGTTGAGACTGCACTAGTTTTCTCTTACAACCATTCCCTTTTAGAGGAACACTTTACATTTTGAAATGGGATGTGTAGAGGACACGTAGTCTATTGTACTCTACAATGCAAGGAATAACAGCATTGAATTTACTTGCATCAAAATTGACTACAAATAGTCCTTGAAGTGTATGTAGGTGTGACAGTTCTACGTAACTCATGCCTTCTTTAAAGACTGTGCTGCCAATATCAATCAATGCTTGATCTAGGGTAAGACCTTGTGATTTATGAATGGTGACTGCGTATGCTAGAGACAGAGAAAATGGTTCTCTGTGTACATTCATGTCTTTGAAAAAAAGGAATCAGGTTGTTGAGCATCCTATCCTTTTAAATTCTGTAAGTTTGTCAAAGTGAATATTGACAAATGTTGTTGTCACGTGGGTATGTTTGGAAGCCAACAACTGTACTAAGTGCTCCATTAACTAATCCTTGCTCCACATCAAGGTTATGCTTTAGCATCACTCTACCCTTTAAAGACAATGTTAAAAAATTCTAAGCCAGCCGTGGTAGAGATAGAGTTTTCTAAGGTATTTGGTTGTGCTGTGGCTTGTGACACAGGGGTAGTGTCATACCGGGCATGTCCAGTTTGTCTGTGGAGTAAATTTGCACTATTGGTTGCATTTCTTTTTTCAGCATTGTTTCATTGAATTGTGCGCAGCTTGCAAGAGTTGGCATCAAGGACGTACAGGTTACATTTTTGTCTGCTAACTGTTCCGTGACACAGTAGCACATGTGTTATGGCCATAGAGCTCATGGATGTGTCTGGTATATAATATACATTGTGCTTCTTTAGATAGTACACCAACCCAAATACTTTTAAAAATGTTGGCGTGGGTGAGATCTGCAGACTGACACATGTTTTCAGTTAGGTCTTTGTATTGGAACTGTTGCCAAGGATTTACATTTCCTATGCTGCCAAGAGTTTTAAGGAACAGTTTGTGTCCTAAGGTTTTAAAAATAGGTTCACCTTTCACTAGTGTTAATTGAAGAAGATCTCCAAAAAAACGAATGTGTTTTCCTCCAAAGAGTTCTTCGTGGTCCGTTTTGAAGACCTCTTGCAATCTGAGGTGATTCAAAGCCAACATTAGGTTGGATATCATGCTCCCCTCATCTATTAGGAGCATTTTCATTTGTTTCAAAACTCAGCGTAGTTCTTTAGCAGCTTCTGCTGAACGTTTGTCGTAGTCTAATTTGTTTTGGTGTTCTACTGGAAGAAGTAGCAATCGGTGTAAAGTGACACCACCTATGTTGTACGCCGCTAAACCTGTGGGGGCAGTTACAAAAGCTGACAGTTGGTTTTTTGTCAATAGTTGGAGGAACTTGCTTATTATTTTTATTAAGAATGTTTTGCTTGAACCAGCTTGACCACTTACATACAGCAGTATAGGTTTGTAGTTTTGACAGGTAAAAATGTTACCTTCGTGCTGCACACCATATTCAATTTGTTTAGTTACTTCTAGGAAAATGCAATGCTGTTTATTGTTTAATTGTGATTTGAGCATAGCAAAGTCTGTAGATTGCTCATACTGACACATAGACAGAGTTTTCTACTTCAGTCATGGCTAATTCTGCCTCATTTGCTATGAGTGGCTGTCCAAGTGGTTCTTGGCTTCCTGTTAGAGAAGGTTGACTGCTGTCAGGAGTGTCTATATTTAGTTGTGCCTGGAGTAGTTCTTCTTGTTGGGGTTCATTGTCTAACATGGTCTTGTGCTGTGTAAAATGTATATCTGTTATAGTGCTTTCATTTGCATCAAAATCATCTTCATAGGAGGCATGGGTATCTAATACCTCTTTTTCTTTTCTCCATGGTTTAAAAAGTTGCAGTAGGGCCATGTAATACAGTTCTTTATGTTGAGGAGTTTTTAATGATAGTTTGATATGGTTAATGAGGCTGTGTTTGGTGAGTTTAACCAGGCTGCCCTCACAACTATTGACTATGTATTTTTTTTTCTCATCTGGTTAAATATTATTTTTGCATGTGAAGTTTTGGGCTATGTGATATAGACACATGGTTTCCAAAGCAGTACTCCTGTTTGGGTAGTATGTGTTCAGTAAGTTGTTTTTCAAAATGTCCTGGCTGCTGGGATCATTTTTGGCTATTGTTTCCATGTCTTGGTATGATCTGAGAACTCTTTTTCTGCATGCATGCAGCAGGACCAAGGCTTAGGCATACTATGTGTTCAGATTTCCCATACAAAGTGGTGCCGGTTAAACAGTCTATGGCTTCGTAGGAGCCACATTCTCTATTTGAGAGCATTTTTATGCCAAAGCTGTACACATTTTGTGACAGTGTTTTGTCAGATGAATGTCATCCAGAGGTCTTTGAGCTCTGTTTTCTCTTCTTTGGTTAAGTAGGCTGTGACATATTGTGCAACTGCAGTGGAATTGTCTGCAATGTAATGCACATCTGTATCTGCATTCCATAGAAGGGCAATGATTGTATAGTAATCATTGATGTAATGGATCTTTCTGTTCTTTTTATGCAGTATGTGTTCTTAGGTGATTTGCCTTTGACAGTGTATCTAACGAAAGACATGAAGCTGTTCACTCGCCCTGTTGCTGAAATTGGTCTAGGAAAACCAAAGCAGCATTTGGACTAGTATTCGTTTTGTTTTTATATTTGTGCTGACAATACTTGCCACACTTGTGTCTTTGAAATTGCACAATGTGTGCATGTGTAGTTTGTGAAGGGATTTCACAATGACATATTTGTGGAAGAACTGCAAAATAGTTGCATCACTGTCCTGACCAAATGTAGGAGCATCTTTAATCCACAAAAACATGTGCGTTGCTCCACTGGCTTCATATTCTTTTCTCCAAAAGAAGTCTTTTACTTCTCTGAGGGGAGGAACTGTTTTATTACAAATGAAGTGCTGCCTGGCAATAACCCGATGATGGAACTACCTTGATACATTTACAGGATCAAGAGAACAGAGTTCTCCTGGTGTTTTTATGTCTATTGTTGCTTTGTTTTAGTTTGCTCTGCATAGGAAATCATACAAGTCTTCCCATGCATACTCTGCACAACTTAATGTCACAAACCACTTGGGTGGGCCAAGGTTACGTATCATACAGCATACATCTGCGTGACGTCGGAACCAGTACTCTTTCGTGCCACACGTTTGCTAAAAGATTTGCAATACTTGACTGTAAATACTTTTTCTTCCACCTTTTGAACTAACTGCATAACAGACATACTTTGAAAATTTACCTGTTTTCAATGTGTGCGCAGGTTCATAACATAGAGTTGCTAATTCACTTTCAAAGAGAAGGTGGAATATGTATTCAATGTTTTGTCTAAATTTGGGGTCTTCAGAATAAATTCATGAAGAGCAGTATTCTGATGCTGTTATCTGTGTGGGTCTTTCATTGTACCTTCCACCTTTTCCAGTAGGAAAAAGTAGAGGAAAGGCTTGTGCTTCTGCACTTTTTTCCCATATGCTTATTGGAGATGCTTTGGCTTGCAGCATTAGTTATGTTTCCAGTGCATCGTCTATGGTGTCTTTGGAGTACAGTGGGTGAATTGTATAGTGGTCTAAAATATCGGATGTTGTATCTAGAAGTTGAAATTGGCCAGTTCCTGGTGAGTCTTGAATTGTTTTGGTGGTTTCCCTCAGGTTTTCTTCAATGTTTATTTCTTTGTAGTATTCATTGTTGTCTTTTAGATATTGCAGGACTTCTCTATCTTTATGTAATTCCAATGGTTGCTGGCAATTTTTTGTTGTCTTTTGTGGGGAAGCCATTCACTAGGATAATGAAAGATGCATCTATTGGCCGTTGCACTCCCAGAGTGTCTACATTTTCTTTGAGATCTAATGGCAAATAAACTACTTTGTCATGAATGCTTTTCAGTAATTCAGAGTGAGGCAGTGTTGCTGTTTTTGTTTAAAGGAGTATTATCGCTTGAAATGGGTGCATTGTTTGGATTATAAGTTGTTGCAGTGGTTTTGGCAGTGGGAATATGTCCAAGTTATTAGTTATAGTTTGTGAAGGTATTTGGTTGTTGTCAAGTTTTGCAGTGCAGTATCTGCAAAGTATTGAGGAGCTAGTAATTTTGTATTTTTTTTTCTGCTTTAAGATAAAGAGCTAATTGGAACCACTGTGATTCCTCATTGTCTTCTATTTTGTACATTGTGTCTACATTTTTGATGCTCGTTTTATAAAAGGTTCTATGGCAACGCACACATGCATGGTTTGGTACTTCAGCAGATGTGCTTTTACACTTTAGTATTTCTTTTTTGTATGTGTGTAATAGTGGGTTGACATCTGCAAGGTTGTTACTTCTCTGTTTTAAAAGTACTGGATTTTGTAAGTGGTTTTCACTTCCAAAATATTTATTTTGGATGTGCTCTATTTCTTCGAGTAGTTCTTTGGCTGTACCATCTAGAAGAATGTAATTTAAATCGTCCAGTGCTAAAGCAGGACTTTTTGCATAGTATAGTTTATGAATGAGATTTCGTACAGTTGAATGGTGCGTTGCTAACATTTTGATATGGGTCAAGGTGCTTTTGCAAGTAGGTCCAGAAATGCAGGCTAATGAATGTCATTGTAGTCCTGTGAATTTGTGCACTGGAAAGGAGTCTATAGATTGTAATATTTTAAGTTTTTATTTGTCTTTGCTTTTCACATACTGATTGAGGAACTAGCATAAAGATTTTAAATATTTTTTGCGCATGTTACACATTGATGTGCTCGGCCTTTTGTAGACTGAACGTATTGGTTCTGTGGAATGGTGAGTTGATGCTAAGTTTGCTGGGGGTATTTTTGTGAGTAACATTTCCTGTTCCATAATGGTATTGTTAACCTTTTCATACCCGCGTTCATTGCTATGTATGGCAATTGGGTTTGTTTGCTTTACTTTGTATGCATCTTCATTGAAATATGTCTCTGTGCTGGTGGTGTGATTCCACTATCCTGCACAGATGTTTGCAAAGCTATCTTTGTAGATATTCCATCTGTTGTGAAGTCCTTCTTGTAGTTTAGTAATTAGTTTTGTTAGTGCTTTCATTCTGTTTAAAACCATTATAGATAATTTCCTTTTGAGAAAGATTGCACTGTCGATGAGAGCTTCCAGGATTAGTTTTCTGTGGCACGTTTTAAGGGTTGAGCATGATTTGTCAAACGTTTTTATAAGGTTAAGAAGGATTCTGTGGGGGAACATTTTTTGTAAAATATTTTTTTTGGTATGCTTACTTGTGGCTACATCAATATGTAAAAGTGCAGTGTTAGCTCTAGTGTTAGTTGCAACCTTCTTAATACATTTCTTTTTAGTTTTACATTTTGAAAGAGGAGTCAGAGTGTCTTTCCTGCAAACTGCATCAGTTTGGCTTAGTGATTGTATTAGCTGTTTTGTTGGAACTTTTTGTACAAATTCTGCAAGGGGTTTTCTATGCTTTTAGTTTGATCTGCTCTATTTCTGTGTTGCTTTCTACATAGCTGTTTTTTGGTAGGCATTCTTGGTTGTCTGTTGAAAAAAAAAGAAAGTGCGGGTTGGGAGGTTGTGCAATCTATATGTGTGCACTGTGCATGAGTGTCTGAGTATGAGAGTAGACATACATGTAGAGGTGTGTGATTGTGGAATGGGCTGTTACTTCAGGTTGGGAAGGGTGTACTCATATCTGTGCCCTGCTATAATGGTCTTCAGATGACAATACAAAGTGTGCACCTGCTGAGGTGCAATCAGTAATAGTGAATCAAATGCTGTTGGGTTGATGCAATTGTGTGTCCTACAGTACAAGAACACTGCACTGTCTGATTAACAGGCAGAACACTATGACAGTATTGCACTTTGTTGGATGCAGCAGAGAAGGTTTCTTCTGGGTTCTGTTTTGTACTTGAGATGTGTAATATCCATTCTACGGCATAGAGCACGAGTAGAATGAGAGGCACGAGAAGCAGCATGAGAAGCTGGGAGCGTGTCATCGAGATGACGGGGCGAGATGGAATAGTAACGGGCTGTTACTGGCGGGCTGTTGGAAGAGTAACGGCTACCAGCTGGATTGAAGGACGTGCGACCTCCCTCCTCCCTAATGTTTATATGTAGATGCTATATTAAATAAATAACACGTTAACTTACTCCGTAGTCTGTCATTTCAATATTGCCGGACACTTCAGATATCTTTGAAATAGAAGTGGACTCAATATTGAGAACATTTTCATTATCATCATCCTCATCTGTAATTTCTGATGTACTAGTCAAACGTGACAAACAATCAGCTGTAATGTTTTTTGCACCTGGTACATATTTTACCACACAATTATATTCCTGAAGTAGGTCTAAAGAGGAATGGGGTGATGCCATAAAAAGTGACAGTGATATGAACAATCTTAAAGGTTTGATATGCAGCCAAACTTCATGGAACAAGGCGTTGTTTGAGAAAGCTAATCTTTCAGAATACTGGCCTATTGCTGAGGAATTACATATACACAGAGACATAGTTATGAGAGGAGACAAGATAATCCCGCCTATCGGCCTGAGAAGAAGAGTCATGGAATTAGGTCATGAGGGACATCAAGGGATGGTGAAAACCAAACGACGAATAAGAAATGACTACTGGTGGCCAGGATGTGACCTGCAAATTGAGAGACACATTAGGGATTGTATCCTTTGCAACAATAATGATAAAGGTTGTTTGGGAGTAAAACAAACTATGGTGGTAACTGAAATACCGGATAAGGCATGGAAGGATGTGGGAATGGATGTGTTAGGCCCAGTATGCAGTGCTGGTGTACAAAAATATTGTTTAGTAATAATTGATCTTCTCACTAGGTGGGTTGAGATACTTATTGCAACAAAAATCACAAGTAATATAGTGATCAAATTCTTACCAGAAATATGTGAAAGGGAAGGTTACCCGAGTAGCATTTTGACAGATAATGGTACTCAATTTAGGTCTAAAGAAATGAAAGAATTTTGTGAAAAATATTCTATAGTACATAAAAGGAGTGCCATTTATCATCCCCAGGCAAATGGTACTGTGGAGCGCTTTAACAAAGTGTTAAAACAGACCATTAGATTGGCATGGTCTAATGGCATGGATTGGGAAAGAGCAGTTAAGGAGAGAATCGTTGCACATCGATTCACTCCCCATTCGACTACAGGTATTTCCCCGTTTGAGTTAAGTAGGGGTAGAAAGGCGCACACCAAATTAGCACCTATGTGGTTAAGCAGTGAGAACAATAGAGTCAACAAAGATTTTGGGGTGGTTTGTGAAAATATAAGAAATACACAATTGAGAAACAAAGGAGTTTATGATGAGAAAAGACCTAGGGGCAAGTATGATAAAAGTACTGTGGTAGGAAAAATGGTAAGAATTAATTTACCCCCAGTACTCAGAGAAGGTCCCTGTAAATGGTCCAAACCCATCAGAGTGTTGGAAGCAAGTAAACATTCTGTCAGAACTGAGGATGGCAGGATCTGGAATGTGGAGAGAGTATGGATATGTGGTGACAATAAAGATTCCAATGGTGGTAACAGTAGTACAATGATGAAGCAAAAGGAAAGAAAGAATGTGGATCAAAGAGAAATAAGAAATGAAAAAAATCAGGATGTTGTATGTGGGATTAAGAAGGTGTGTGTGGTGAGATCCAACAAAGCTGATGTAATTTCCTTGCCCAGTCGCATCAGTGAGCTGTCATGCAGATCCAGAAGTGGGAGAACAATTCGGAAACCCAGAAGAATGGAGGACTTTGTGTGAAGTTGTACATACGTTGCATATAAGCTATTGTCAACAATTTCAGTGTCTTTTTATTGTTGTATATAAAGGAAGGGAGATGTGTAATATCCATTCTACGGCATAGAGCACGAGTAGAATGAGAGGCACGAGAAGCAGCATGAGAAGCTGGGAGCGTGTCATCGAGATGACGGGGCGAGATGGAATGCGGCGGGCTGTTGGAAGAGTAACGGCTACCAGCTGGATTGAAGGACGTGCGACCTCCCTCCTCCCTAATGTTTATATGTAGATGCTATATTAAATAAATAACACGTTAACTTACTCCGTAGTCTGTCATTTCAATATTGCCGGACACTTCAGAATGCCACTGGCTTTGAGGAGTTTGGTCTTCATTGAAATTGCAAAAGAATGAAGTTAGTACATATGTGTTTTAAAGGCACAGTAATTGCACTTGAAGAATAGATTAGTTACATTTGCAGAAGCATTTCTTGCGAGAAAGAGCTACTGTATGTGTTAATGTTCAGAGCTTTGTATATGAATGGGGGACTTTGGAGCATCAGTATCATTCCTAAGGGGGTTAGTGGAGTATATATAAGTGGGTCCTATGAGGTGCACTTTTGCAAGTGTATGTGTTGGTGTTGCACTATATAGTGTGGGAATTGATTAGTGGAAGTTGTAGTAGGGTGAGAAAAAGGCTTGGATAGATGTAGAGATTGGAAAGGAGAATGTTTCTGTGTGTGGAATTTCATTATTTTTTCTGCATATAGATGCTTGTGTCAAGAATGCCTTGTATCTTGCCCACAGTGTGTAGACGAAGAATTCTACCCAACAATATATAACCCTGTGTATGGATAGAAACCAATACCAAGGGATCTATTATTTGGAAGAATGGACCCAAACATGTGCAGCAGACCTCCTCAACTGTGGTATAACTAGAAATGGATAACACTGCACTGGCTGGCAATACAGGATAGAATCAACAGGTGGAAAAGGAGATCTGTAGCATCGTGTGCTGAGATGAGACAGCATCTAAATTGAGGCAGCAGGTTGAAATGCTACAAGTAAGTTCCACAAGTACTAACCATATGATAGGACTATTCTCGATGAAACACGAACGCCTAGAGGCCAGGAAGTTCCTTGTAGTACCCGATGAAATGAGGATGCTCCAAAATCGCCCCTCAAGGTACATAGGAAGTCATTAGTCCGTACCTGGATGATAGAGAGTGAATAATGGCTTCTGGATTTATGGGGGATCATGTACAGCAGGTAAGGATCCAAATGAACTAGCAGTCCGTTGAACAATCCGGTTTGGCAACAGGAGGGGCAGTTCAATATCCCAAAACGAGAGGCGAGAGCAATCCTTAATGAGTTACGGGTTGGTAATGGGAGGTTTTTCGTAGAATCCAGATATAGATAGAAAAAGGAGTCCTTTTGAGAGTTCTGGGCAGGTAAGTATCGGGAAGGAGCAGGAAAACAGCAAGGTCGACAGGACAAAGCAAGTTTCAAGAATATCAGGGCAGCAATTATCAAAAGTAATTCTGAACAGGAAAGGATTAAAAAGAGATGAAGTCCAAGAACAGGCCAGAAGTCAGGAAACCAGGAAACACAGAAAATGCAAAACACAGGACATAACACACTTCAGCCAAAATTAGAAGCGCTGCCTAATCGGCAAGGAGGAGTTTAAGAGCCATGAAGTCACATGATGAAACGTGCATGTGACGTCAAAATGCATTAATATTTATGCCCTAATCTACATGGCAACCGCCACAGCGTAGTAAAGGGTTTATGTTTCTTAACTGCTGTAAATGTCAAGAGACGGCCACTATATCGCGGTGCACCATATTTCATCCAATTATGAAATGGCAGTACACGTGATTGCATGTAGAATTTGAGGACACTAAGATGCTTACTCGAAAGAGAATGTGACAGAAGAGTAGATGAACCACCGGGATCCCTGACAGGTTGCTACAAGAGTGGAGGAAACATTTTAGTTCTTTGATTTATTTAGACACATTTCAAATGGAACTGTTCTCAATGTACACATGTATGTGTTTGTTTTTGCAACAATGGTACATTATATTAATTGTGCACTATGTACTTGCCATTGTTTGCCAACATACATGCAATTTCCCTTCTCAGTGCATTCTGGGCATTTTACATAGGACCTGCCACTTCAACTTGCTTTACAAATTATTACAATATGGTTTTCTTTTTTACATGTTGAAATACATTAGAGAGAGTGGTGTTGAAATGGAAATATGAGGTTTGAAACAATTATGCAAGTGGACATTAAAAGAAAAGTTTGTAAGCACACAGCTTTGTAAGTAAGTTTCACTTGATGTTAGGAGATAGGACACATGACAGTATGATTATTTAGTAGATTACTGAAGGGACGTGGCAGGCAATGTATGTACTTGCAATTATTTGGTAAGATACAAGCTGGTTTCCTGTTCTGTGTGTATTCTAGGAATTTCATAACAGGTGGTTGTGAAAATGACAGAAGGAAAGAAGGAAGGAAAGAAGAGAATAACACTTTGCACATTACAATGAGTGATATGGGTAAATGAAAACTTGGAAAGCACACAGCTTTGCAAGTGACACTTGATGATCGGAGATGGGAGAAATGACAGTATGCTTTTTTGCAGGTTATGCAGGGTAAGTGGCAGGTACCCTGCTCTCATGCATTTATAAAAGAGTTGCAATTGTACTGTACACACAATATTCATATCTGTTGTTTGTGTTGATGTATGTAGATGTGGATGAATATGGAAGCAGAAATCTTGGAGAGTTATACAGTAGTTTTTGCTGTAAGTGCTTTGCAATCACAGGAGACTTGTACTCAGAGTGATGAACAGTACATCTAAAGTGCTGAACTGTGATGACAGAGTTAGATGTAGAGTTCTTGGATGTGATTGGTCAATGGTTGTGTGACTGCTTCACAGTAGCCAATGAGGGAGTGGTGCAGAGAATGAAGTGGAAAGAGAATAAGGGCTGCCCATGTGTTACGTGGTCTGCGGACACCGTGGTAGTCCACGGACAGAGCGTGCAACATCCAGGGCTTCTCAGCATGCCTGGCATAGAAATGGAACTGGGGGGATTATCCAATCAGGTATTGAGAATGTGATTCATAGGGAGAGAGGGTAATCCTTGTTTTCATTGCTGTGTGTAGTGAAGATGGCTGTGGTTGGAGAGATGGAGAGATTGAGTGTGTGGATGGTGGGAGATTGTTTTATGATAAATCTGCAGATTTATGCAGGGATATGTGGAATTTATGCCAATCTTGTATTGGAGGGAGTGGAGGCTATGTGGTGTAATGTGCCAGGGAGAAATTTGCAAGGTGTACTTACACTTTGTAAAAATATGGCTGTTTTCAACAGTCTAGATGTCCTGGTGAATAAATGTGGAGGAATGTTTTTGTAAGTGCAATAAATTTGCAGTGTGACCTGAAGCAGTTCCTGAAGGCACTAATTCACCTCTTTTCATGTGCAAAGATTATTTTTTTCCCAAATACCAAATAGGGCTTCATGGATGTGTCGCAGTGTCTTTAATCCTCAACAAGACATAGGAAAGCGTCTTCTTAACCAAGGGATATCTTTGTTTATGTGTGCTGTTGGGATTATCATCATTCCAAAATGAGAACCTTTTGGAGGATGGTGTAAGTTATTTTCTTGTGATGGCATTAGTTTCACGCATTGTGGTAATAAAATCTTTCTTAGTAATATCCCAAATTCAATCAGAAGATTAATGTATAGTCATGTAGATTGCATTTAGTAGGTGTAGCAGAACAAATCAGAAAAGGTCAACACTAAAAAAGGCTATTTTCAGAGCGGCCAGCAAAGAGGAATTGTGCTACCCTGGTTGCAATTTCTGTCCCCACCCTTACAAATTGCACAGCATGTCAGTGGACATTGTAGTAGTCTGCGGAGTGCATGTGGCACATCCAGGGATTCTCAGGCTGGCACGCATGGAAATGGAACTCTGCAGGGCAGGGGATTGGTCAATAAGGTTTATTGATTGTGATGTGTAAGGAGAGACGTTGGCAGAATGTCTGTTTGCTGAGAGAAGAGCAGATGGCTATGGCTGTATCTTTCAGGAGGCAGAGTGTCTGGATTTTTGAAGACTTGTGGATAAATTGGTTGGAGGTGCATGGAGAGCACTGTGGAGTGGCTGCACATCTTGTATTCCATCGTGTGGATGTGCACTGGTATGGAGTGCATGGAATGAAGTGGCTGGATTTGGTTCCTCTTTGTGCCACATTGGTGACATCCAGACATTATTATTATTATTCATTGTGGAGGGACCAGTTTAGGACATGTTACTGGAATCTCCTTGCAGTTTGCAATGAAAGAGGGGCTTGGGAAAATCATGGACATGTTTCCAAACTCCTGAGTAATTGTTTCTCGTGTTGCACAGAGACAATGTGGCTGTGCTCTTCTTCATTTGGTCCGCAAATGGAGAAAGTGAGGTGCAATGACAACAAGGCTGTTTGCCACAATTAAATATTGTCTCGTAGCACAAACATTTTTCACAGAGATGGAGTCCATCTTACTGATGCTGGAAATCATATTATTCTGCAAAATATCCAAAATGCATTGCAGCCCTTTTTGCAAGTATAACAATCATTTTTCCAGTAGGTGTTGGCAACTTGAACTTTTCCAAAAACAAACAGTACAAAAAGGCTCTTTTCAGAGCCATCACTTCCTCTTGGAGAAGAGTGCAATGATTTTGATACGCACCAACCCAACAATTTTAAATGTCCGTGCACGGTTCGTGGACTTCACAGGTTGCACGGTGGGGCATGCACTAATTTATTGGCACTTCTATTTTAAACTGTGAAAGGTGGCTCTGAAAAGATCCTTTTTTTTTTTTTGGTGTTTTGTATTTCATTTGTTTTTTTTAGACATGATACATAAGGAAAAGAAGGGAAGGGAGGGCAGTGGAGGGACACCAACCACAAGGATAAGAAAGGGCAAGTGGAGAGAGGAAGATGTTGGGTGGGCCAAAATTGTTCCCCCCTGCAAAGTACCACGTCTCAGTACATGCACAATACAGTGACCTTCGAAAGGTAAGTGTCATCACATAAGGCCTGCGAGGCTGGTTCAGGGATGCACTGCCCCACATGAGTGTCTATTGTGGTGGCAGGAGCAGATATGGAAGATGTTGTAGAGGAACTCAACCTACTACTTTGTTCAAAGGGGATGACCCTCCGAACTGCCGCCTTTTGGTACACCTCAGGTCTCGCTGCATGGAAGTAGTCCCATAGCTGTACAGACCTGGTTTGCCATGACTGAGCACCATGTCCCACTCAGTGCAGCACACCTTGTTTGCACGTGCCTTGGGTACCCTTCCAAAAGTGGTAAAGAGCCTCCACACCCAAGACTCTCGCTGGCCGGCAGTAGTGGGGACTTCCACTACCTCATCCTCGTCTTCTTCTTCACCCTCTCTACATCTCCATGCCTGTTCCCCTCTCCAGGCCCTTGGAAAGGTGGTGGAGGGGCTGTGGATGATGCTGAAGCAGAAGCAGCAGCAGCAAGAGTAGCCATGGTTGCCATCTGTTCTGGAAAGTTTTCCAAAATTGGTTCATTCCAGCAGGAAAAGCAATGTAAGCCAACAGCGATATGGAGCAATGCTTTGTCCTGGTATCCAAAGACAGAATTAGGAGCAGCTCTGGGGTGTGGCCTTTTATAGGGGTGCTGGGGAGTGCTCTGTGAACACTAAAGAGGGTTCAAAAAGTTCCAAAAACTATGCAGATCACTAGGGGCATAGTCTGGGACCTCCACAAGGGTAAGGTTTCATAGAAAAACATCTTGGATTGCTCATAAAAGTACTTTTTCAGTGTCCGGGGGCCCAGACACTGTCCGTGGTCAAGGGCCTACGCTCAGCATGGATGCCGTCACATGATGACATTGCAGACACGTTCATGAATGGGATGGCTGTCCATAGGACACCTATTGCGCGGGACCGGTGTATGCATGCGCATAGGTGTTCTACGGACAAGGTTTGGGTCCCCAAACTAATTAAATGTGCGACACACGTGCGGTGCACAGTTCCGGAAAGGTGCAATGTTCGTAGCACCCTGAGGGTGGGATGCGTAGGCACAAAGGTGTCTGCTGGACGGGGCAAGGGTCCCAAAACTAATTAAAGGTGCGTCACAAATTTGCGGACAAGCAGACAGGATCGGTGTTCTACGGAAACCTCCATTTTGATTGCGGACAGCCCGTAGAGGATAAGTGACTGTAGGACACTTGTATTTTTCTGAATTATGAACATTCCGGATAGACGCCTTGTTCGTAGGACCCCGATAGTGGAATGTGTATATGCTCAGGTGTCCGCCAGATAGGGCTAGGTTCCACGAAATATTTAAAGGTGTGTCACAACTTTGCGGACATGCATACAGGGTCAGTGTTCTACGGACACCTCCATTTTCATTGCAGACAGTCCGGACAGGTTAAGTGTCCATACGACTCCCATTTTGATTAATTACAGACATTCCGGACAGTCACGCTGTCCGTGGACTCCTAACCGGGCTTTTAAAAAAAACGCAGATATATACAGCAACAGTATACATATAACTTTATTTACACACAGAAAATTACAAATTACGAAAGAGGGGGAAGCAGAAATGGAAACATATACAGGAGAATTGGGGTTTTCTAGAGGTACAGTATTAGTCTTAGCAGTGCACAGTGGTGGTGCAGATATAGTTGCTTAGCTTACCGTAACAGGCACATTTCTGGGGGGTTTCGGTTTTACATTTAACCATAATATGGATAGATTGTTATTAGTCTAAAGTAACTATAACGTCCCTTTAACAATGTTTTTGCACTAAATTTGATAGGTTTTTATTATGGCAACTGAACTATAATGTCCTTTTAACAATATTTTTTCACTGAATTTGGTAGGTTTTTACTAGTGCAACTTAACCATAATGTCCCTTTAACAAAGTGTGTTCACTGATCACTGAATATATATTACTGGGCCTGTAGTTGGTAAACCCACAGGAAGAGCACTTTTTGGGTGGATTATAATGTTGCTCCCCCCTTGAGGAATCCTCACCAAACTTTGCAAAGAAAGTATATGGTCCGCTCTGAAGTCTCCTGCCAGGTTTGGTGAGGTTTCGTTAAGGGGGGACAAAGTTATGGGGGGTCCCAAAATTATTTTTTTTCCATAGACATAATGGGAAAAATCTTTGCTCAGGCCTACAGCCCAAACCGCTGGATGGATGTTCACCAAATTTGCGGCAGGTGCTGTGGCTTCGTCTCAAAAGCATGCTTTTGTAAATTTGGTGTAAATCCATCCAGTAGTTTTCAGTAAAACGGGCTAAACATAAGTAAAAAAATGTGTGATATCTGGGTTCGGGCCACAGGCCCATTTCCCTGTTCGGTCCACATGCTCACTGATTGGATGGAGAAAAATGTGAAATGCATAATTTTTCCTGAAACGGCCACCATCTTGGATTTGCAGACTTTTGGCGTTGTCCACAGACACTGCATCGAAAAAAAATAAACCGTGGTGGTGCAAGTTATGGTTGCTTAGCTTAGCATAACTGGAAAAAAAATAAACATAACATTGCACTTGTCAAACTCAACAAACAATCTCTGGGGTGGTAGGGGGATGAGGATGGGATGGGATATCGCCATAAAAAGCCAAACAATTGGTGGTTTTAATCCCCAAAAGTTTGCGAACACTCCAGATGTCCTGGGACATCTGTGCCCATTTCTGCATTACATGGTTGGGGAAAAGCAGCTTTTGAATGACTTATAACTTTGGCGCCACTCAATGATACTGCATGTAATTTTGGAATTTTATTCTAGACTTGATCCTCAATGCTTCCCTTGTACCATGCATTAATTAGCATCCTACGAAATGTTTTATGGCGATTCAAATTCCAAGCGGCCAATGGCATATTATGTTTTGATTTGACATTGTTCAAATTAGGACTAATGGATTTTTTATTGTTGCCAAATAGATTAATCTGCACTTCTTTTTCCCTCCCCTTTTTTCCTTTGATTTCTCATCAGAGTGGACACCTGGATCATGTTCAGACTATGGGCTTTCATAATGTGCTCTTAGTTGAATCACTCTTTTTTGCTTACAGCAATCATATGTTACAATTGTTCTATATGACATTGAAATGCAATCTATGCTTGATGGTTGTATCATTTTTACTATTGAGACAATAATTGAATAGTGCCAGCACTTAGGAGGACCCAAATGGTTTTCCAAAGTTTTGTGGAATTCTGTCAAGAGGGGGAAAAATTAGAGGGGGCGTCCCAAAATATTATAAAGGCTTATACATGTGGTGCCATTTGATGAATCTGCACAAAAGTTGGCAAAACGATTTTAGATCTAGATATACATGTTTTGTTTTTTTTTTACGTTTGGTGGGATTCTGTCAAAAGGGGGCAAAATTAGAGGGGGGGCGCAAAATAATGTAAAGGCTTATAAATGTGGTGCTATTTGACAAATCTACCCAGAAGTTTGCAAAAAGATTTTAGATCGAGATATAAATGTTTTTCTAAAGTTTGGTGGGATTTTCTCAAGAGGGGTGAAAGTAGAAGGGGGTCTCAACATTTTTAGATGGCTTATAACTTTGTTGCTGTTTGGCGAATGTGGACCAAGGTTTTGAGAAGATTATGGACCCAACCACCAAAGTTTGTGTAAAGACTGAATGGATTTTGTCAACTGGGGGCTAAGTTAAATGACTATTGTATGTACATACATTTTTACACATTTGAACAAGTAAAACATGGGCGGATTTCAAGCAAGCTCATGTAAGGAGCATTGGCAAGGACATTAAAGCATGGTTTTGCAAATGTGCTCATGTTTTATATTTTGACAAGTGACATAATGTAGGTACAAAAAATAGTGATATACCATTTGTGACTGAGGTATAGCCTTTGGCCATGGTCAGTGGCCAGATTGTCCGGGTCATGGTATAAGGTCATGACACGGACAATCTAGCTACTGGCCATAACCACTAGGGACAAATAATGGTGTTAAAGTGGCCATGACCACCTGGGACCGGCTATGTAGTAAAGTTTTTCAAAGGTAGGATAGGTTTGAAAGGGAACAAAATGTGCTTGTGGTAATATGGTCATAGGGTTCTTCACGCTGCCATGGAAAGGGAAGAGGGGCTCTGTACGGAGCCCCGCCTTCTCTTTCCATGGTGGCCATCTTGGAAAAAGATTTTCCTTCCCACTATAGGAAGAAAAATCTATTTTTTAGCACTGCGGGTTCCTGCTTTGGGAACCAGGAGTGCTAATGGCCTTTATCCCCCATTGTAGGGGATGCAATGGAGGATAATGGCCCGGAGCCCTTGTTATTTATGTATTTATAACACACTGAATCCCGCAGACATCAGGCACACACAGACACACTTTGCTTGGGCCAATAACTTGGACTGCCAGGAACGGGGGATGAACATCACATTATTCTTATTAGCAGAACACAAAATGCTAATGGAAATGTTGGAAAAACGTATTGAGCCTATGTACTTTACTGATAAAAATGAAGTTCTATTTTTTAACTGTGAAAGGTGGTTCCTAAAGGAAACTTTCTTTTGTTGTTTAAAAAAAAATGTTTTGCAGGAGAGGTTAGAATGAAAGGTGAGGAGGGAAATGATGGAAGAGGCACCAAACACTAATATGGAGGGGCAGGTATACAAGGGAAGATGTTGCACGTGTGCTACTTCTAAGGTAGTGGGCAGTGTTTCTCATGCTCCTTGATGACAGCTTCAAATGTATGTCGAAATTGTTTCCCCCTGCAGAGTGGTGGTTTGCAGTATACACAGAGCACTGTTGTCTTCCAAAGATATGGATCAACAGCCTCTTGTATTGCTTGCAAGGTAGCTGCTGGGATTCTGTGTCCCACAGAAGTAGGCTGTGTGGTTACAGTATTGGTTGAGAAAGATGAGCTGGAGGAAGACAGCCTATTACTTGCTGGGAAAGGAACATTCTTCCTGAGAGCATTGCGGTGGTTGGATTTGGTGAGGCAGTGCATGGAGGGGGTTCCGTAGGAGTACTGTCCAGATAGTCTACAACTGAGTACAAAGTTGCACTCCGTGCATTTCACTTGGGTAGCTTTAGCCTTTGATACACTCCCAACAGTGGTAAATAACTGCCACACTCATGTTTCTCTCTGGGTGCTAGAGGTAGGCACTTCGTCTACCTCATCTTCTTGGTCCTCTTCATTGTCTTTGGAAGTACTGCGCTTTTTTTGTTGTGTAGGTCCTCCAGCTGGTGGTGGTGGCTCTTGTGGAGGAGGAATGCCAATAGCTGATGCCATTTATAAGAGAAATAGCAGTTTTGCTAATATTCTTCCAAGTATGTGCTTTGTACTAGATTGTTAATGGATAATGGGTACGTATAGGTGTAGGAGCTGTGCAAGGGTACATTTTGACTGTGAAAGTTCCTAGATCAGTCGATAAATGCAGTTCCAAACAGTCTTCCAAGCATAGACCCGATTGCGAGGTGTGGACACCTTCGCAAACACATCATCATGCTGCTTGCGAGCACATCGACACGTGGCACTGTCTTGAAGGTCTGTGATGACATCAGACGTTCGCGGACATTGACAGATGAAAAAACAGAGAAAAATGTGAAAAGTGTATGTATAAGGGTTAAAAAAGATGCTAGAAGGTGGGAAATGGCAGAGTATTAAGGTGAAACATTGCAAATTGGACAGAAATGTTGCTATATTGTGGTAAGTATAATATTAGTAAGTTGTAGGAAAATAGCATGAACTGGTAAAAACCCATGAAATTCAGTGAAAAAAAACATTGTTAAAGGGACGTTATGGTTAAGTTGCACTGATCAAAACCTATGAAATTCAATGAAAACACTTTGTTAAAGGGACATTGGCCCTCATTACGACCCTGGCGGAAAGGGGTTTACGCCGGCGTAAAGCATGGCGTACCTTTCCGCCTGACTACGAGTTCCCGTAGCGCCATGGTGATTTTTACGCCTGCTTTTTGCAGGCGCAAAAATCCATGGCACTACGGGACTTGTTAATTACGCCACCGTAATTTACGGTGGCGTAATTAACGCCTTCCCCACTCCCATTATACCCTATGGGACAAAAATGGGAATGGGGAAGGGTAAATGGGAATTGGGGACTTACCGCCCCGCCAAGGTCGGAATGGGGCGGTAAGTCCGCCAACCACCATGGCGGAGTTGGCAGCTTAGCGCCATGGACCATGGTGCAAATTGCACCATGGATCTCCGCCAGGGTCGTAATGAGGGCCATTGTGGTTAAGTTGCACCAATAAAAACCTATACAATTCAATGAAAAAACTTTGTTAAAGGAACATTATGATTAAGTTGCACTAATAAAAACCTATCAAATTCAGTGAAAAAAACGTTATAGGGACATTATAACTGGCGAATTTCTGGGGTTTTCGGTTTTACTTGTAACCACAATATGGATAGGTTTTATTAGTGCAAAGCAACAATAATGTCCCTTTAACAAAGTGTTTTCATTGAATTTCATGGGGTTTTATTGGTGCAACTTAACCATAACGTCCCTTTAAAAAAGTTTTTTCATTGAATATATATATATAGCTCATCAGATGCAATGTGCAACAAAAATGCACATTGCATGAGATGCATCATTATTTGCACTTTTTTGGGATGACACTTGTGCTTTATTGCGGAAAAGGTAAAAAAAATTGAGGGGCACGCCAGGATGTGTAACAGCGCATGCACATCTTTGGGCAATTTCACATCTCTTGGGAGAATATGTCCCCTTAAAATTCTTAGAATGCAAGAGGAGAAGAAGCTGTAACAGAGTGCAGAAATTGACAACACATGTCAGATCTTCTTGTGGCTATGACAAAGTGACACAGAGGTATATCTCTTGATTGACCCTGTTTTATCTTTATGATTTTTTTGACTTTTGGTGTGTAGATGTATGAAGACTGAGTGGACCATTTTACCCCTACTCATCCTTGTACTCCTGCGAGGCAGAATCCAATTAATCACAGATCCCAATCATAAAGGTAAAACTTGCATAGTTAAGAGATATACCACATTCACTTTTTGAGGTAATGTGGGCCGAGGCAAGGCTATACTCTCAAGAGGGGTGTGAATGTGACCCAGTAGTAAACCAAACTGCAATGGTACAACAGTAAAAAATAAAGGGAATGTCCAGCCTAGGATAAATAGATATACTTTTATGAAATAAACCATCTGCAAAAATAATGAAATAGAAACATAGTATACAAAAAACACAACTAATGAAAGAACACAGAATATGTACAAATAGAAATATATAGCACTCTCAGTCATGAATGAGGGGTGAAACACAATTAAAAACCACTGCATTTAACAATATGTTCTGGTACAAAACGGGATTTAACTGACATAACTGCTAGACCAAATGGTCAGTTAATAGTCAATAATATCTCTATGCCATTCTTTGCGGTTTGACATTGTAAAACCAGACTGCTTGGTGCTGTGCAAGCAGGTCCAGCCAAGTTACGCTGCAGCAGTTTGTGTCACCCGTAGCAGGGAGCAGGCATTTCATGTGAGATGTTCGAGAAATGAAGCTGGATTGGCTAACCAGGGTCCTTACAAAGTTGGGGTCTGGTTCGAGTCATGTTTGGGGTCAGCATTTGACTCTCCAGAAGTTCTAGATGATGTCAGGAGATGGTTCTATACTGTGAACCTGAGGATCCATGTTGCGATTCATTGAGGAGGAAACTTAATTCTGACCCAGTTCTCGGCATTGGGCAACCAGTGAATCAGGTTGATGCTTGACCAGATGCTTCTCTTGCTTCAAGATGAGCTATGGCAGGTGTGTGGTTGGTTTGAGCCAACAGGTGACAGGCTGTCTGCTTGAGACGTGACAGCATCAAACTGAGGATAACTGTGGTTCAAAGAGATTCTCAACAAAGTGCGGTCATGAGGGCCAAAAGGGTTGGTTTGACAGTCAAGGTAAAACCGAAGATGCTGTTGACTGGATGTGCAATTTGAGTCAGGCAGTTTAATGTGGTGCGTGAAGGTTGCAGTTGGATGAATCCCCCAGGGTCAGGTTGACTGTCAATGAAGCTTGGTAATGAAGATGCTGGGGTTTGAATAGTGGCTTGAACGGTGCAGATGCAGTGATGAATTCTTGTTTGGGCTGAGGCAATGACACACTCAGTGGGTGCGATGCAATGGTGAACAGTTTTAAAAGGTACAATCAGCAGTTCATAGATCAGCAAAGTGCCTAAGGCAGCACCAGAGTGTCCTGTCGGATGAACTTGAATTATAGTTCAAAAAGGTTCAATGCCAAAACCATCAGGATCCTAGTTGTCTTGACTCTGTTTCCTGTGAATCCCAATCCAGGGATTCAAGGAGCAGATTAGTACTTGTTTTTGGGCTCCCAGATTCGGAGGAGGCTGGCAGACAACAGCAGCAATCCTTCAGAACGGTGGGGGTCCTGGGTACTGTTGGGACTGTCAGAGAGGCATGTCTTTGACACAGCAGTAGTTCAACCCACTGGTCTATGGGGATAGTAAGAAGACAGAGTTCTCCCCTGCATTGGACACTCAGTCTTCACCTCAGTGTTCCCACCAGAGGTCTAATTAACTCTTCCTAAAATGTTTGTTCCAAACTGAATCAAAGAATGAGTGGGAGACCATGCAAAAGCCCACAAACGATTGTACTAATACAAGCCTGCTTTAGGGGTTCAATCCCTGTTCTTGAAATAAATGGACTATGCCTTCTTCATAACACCCAAAGTGCTTTGTGCTAAAGAAGTGGAAGGGACAGGAAGGAAAGAGAGGCAGAGAGAAACAAAATCGTCAAAGCTACCTTCAGCTGTATATAGCACCTCTGTCTACACTAATCCTGCCCACTGCCCTTCTCAGTAGAATAATAGGCCTTTAGATATGCAGCACCCTCGTATGAGGCTAAGCCTTTTGTGAATGGGTGTGCCCTTTGATTCCTATTTCCAAGCACGCTTTCTGTGGAGAAGATATGTCTCTGTGGAGGGTAGTATCAACCCTCACAAAGGGACAGGTGGAGGCAATCCCCAAGGCTACAGTCCTACCAGCAGTGGCAATGACAGCAGGTTTTGTCTAGGCTTTCACTTAGTACAATGACTTGTATGTGGTGAAAGAAAAGCAATTTTCTAAAAACATTTTAGGTAGAGGGATAGAAGAAGAGAAGAGACAATAAAACAAAAAAAGAAAGAATAATTATTTGTGATTTCTTATAAGGCTACTAGAAATACATAATATATCTCCTTCAACCAGGATAATTCATCGTATCCAATGTCCTTATAATATCTGTTCAGTCAGTAACCCATGTTTCTGATTAGATTGCATGGGATTGTTCTATGAAGGGCAATAATATTTGTATTAGTGTTGAACACGTTAGTAGACAACATGTGATTGTATATGACCAATAATATTAACTTGCCTCCACAAAGTGTTTAGAAAGAATGGTTTGTATTGCACTTGCTGAAATTGACAAATGTGTTCTTAATACTTAATCCAGGGGTGTTACCCACACATATATTACAATAGAGGGATTTGATACCCCACATCATTTACACTGTCCTTATTGGAAGCAATTGTGGATGGAAAAATACCAAATTGTACCTGGTATTATGCTCCTACTTTTACTGTGTTGTATTCGTTCCATTGGGAAGTGTAAGCACGCACCAACAACATTCTGTGTGTCTGTTTGCGGCCGTCATTTTGATCGGTATATTTATTTCAATGTCTGACATCATAACATATCGTGGCATCATCACGTGATTACATGTTGTGCCGTGTGTCATCATCATAATATTGCATGGTAGTGGGTTGTTATTTTTTAACTATATGTCGCAAATATGGCATGTGGTAATATGCGTCAGTGAGTCAATAACCATTGTCCACAGTGAGCAAAAGCAATGGCTGCAGACTCTCAAAGTGGAAAAAAAAACACAGAATAGGTTATCATGCCATGTTCTTTCTAGGGATGTGCACCTGCTACCTTTTTTGTATATGTGATAATATATTTACATATTTTTAATTGGATGTTTGTAAAACAGTTGTCACTAGGGTGGGATTACAGTAATGGTCTAGTATTGTAGGTGATGTTACCACACAAATGTCACCTTTATATAACAATGTAGTGCTTCTCAAAACCATGCTTGTGCCTAGTGCCCTTCTGAAGGGAAACAGGCACATGATAATAACAAGTTTAGCTGGGATGGACCGAATAGCTAAGCCATCACTGTCCCTATAAAAATATAAAAACTTCATTCAGATTTCAAATGTAGAATACCTAGGTCACATGGGTTCCCCATGCGTATACCTCTCAATAGTTTGCACACCAAAAGAGGTTCCCCTTTGGGGGATTCTCATTCAGGTAGTGCTTAAACAAGATAGTTGTTCTGTAAGTTATCACCTTACAATATGTTATGCACAGCAGTAGGAGTCAGCACATGTGCCAACTGTGATAACACTGATCAACAGGGGCCAAGGTTCACTGGTATGCACCAGTCCACATGCTGACTCATAAGCTTGGATGGTACCAGGGGCCATAGTGAGTTGAATGAATATAGAAGCCTCTGTCAAAAGACCTCTGCTCTCTTTTTCTTGAAAGTCCCAACTTCATTGTTTGGTTCAAATGTAAAGCTGCATATTGTACAGCTGTTTGCAGAATGTTTGCATTCTTTAAATTGTTGCTCATTTGGAGTTCCTTTCCGGTGATGACAGTTCATGTGAAAGTGTGCTGAAAGAGGGTTTTAAACCCAGCTTACAAGGCTGTTCTATTTTCAGTTTGAGTATCCATTTATTTATGTTCCCAAAGATGTTATGAAATGGGACAAGGGAGTATAACCTTTATCATAAATAAGTAGGACAGCACATGATAGGCACCACCAAAACCATGATTCCTTTTGATAAAGGTATCAAGGAACTTTTCTTGGGACAAACAAGTCAGAAAAATATACTGGGAAATGTGCAGGAGATCACACAGGAAGAAAATACGTATCAAACAACATACATGCAGGAATCAAGATACACACATTCTAACACACAGATTGTGTAATTATAAGGTGATAAAAGTGTACCAAATGCAATGTTCAGGGGAGTAGGTAGAAGTTCCGTATGATTACAAGGGAAGTCAGCAGGCTCCTCACCTACAATTGTTGTTATAGTTACTGGAAGTCTGGCACCTTTGATTGCATTATATAAGGCAAAGTAAAGAAAATTCTCACAAGGACAAGAGACACAACCTGGGATACCAATAATGCCGACAAACACTGATGATGAAACCGGAACACTGAAATGATGCCCAAGCAAAGAGAGGCTACCTTAATACATACACATTTTGACAAGGAATAAGTAGGAAAAATGCCTACAGGATAGAAGAAAGCATAGGCAATCGACCAAATACAGGAATGCAGCATACTGCACATAATCAATATGGGAACATGGGTGAGAGTTGAGTGAAAAACAGGAGCAGACTTTGAGAGGGAGTCACAGAAAAGAAGCAGTGAAAACAAGGACAAGCCCAAACCTCTGCATCCGGGGAAAGAAAGGAAGAGAAAAGAGAAGGAGGACATCTCTCTCAAATGGAGTGACTAAGAGATCAAAGTTAGACCCTGGAATACAGAGAGAGCATAGACAAACGGTGTAGTTCAGGAACAGAAAGTCTCTGAAATGTGCTGGCTCAAAACAGGATAGGAGTCCAGGAAGCAGGGAATTATAATAAGCAAATAAAATCAAAATCAAAATCCAAGCTTTCAGGAACCATGAGCTAGGAAGTAGAAACTGGGAATATAGAACCAGGAACAAGAGGACCAACCACACACTTTAAAACTGCATCAATGAGCAATGCTGGACTGCAGTGAACTTTGGTTTTTAAAGCTGGCTTATGATCACAAGCCGCTCTTGTGCCATCCACAGGTGTGCCATACCCTCCATTCACCCTTGTCCTGCAATAGTAGATGATTAGGTTTTGGGCACGATATTCTCAGTGGCATAGTCTTTGTTTTTAAAGAAAATAATTTTGGCTGCCAAAACCCCAAAATGGATTAAGATGGGTTGTCACAAGTGGGGGGCATGGCTAAGCGGCCATGCGTTAAGACGCGTTACTGGAAAGCTCCGGTAAGATCCTGGGTACGATCCTTTCAAACTGACAGAATTCAGCACAAACTTGATCTGAAGGCGTCGGAACACCTACTGACCACTCAGTCCGATTCTGGAAGAAAATCGGATCAGGGATCGAGGTGAAACGACCAGAAGAAGTTGCCGACCGCGGGAAGCAAGATGGCAGCCTGCTGAAAGGACCTCTTCCATGCAGCGATCCAAAACAAAGCTGGAGGAAGCCACGGACCCAGCTACAAGGAGGGAGGAAGAGGACGCCTGCGGCAGGCGATCGGACACGGGAGAGGAAGCACGACGGTGAGTCTGGGACCTGGAGGACCTCCGTAGGAACCCAGAGAGCCCGCCCGTCAATGTAGGCTCGACACGCATGGAGGGATGCCTGAGGCGAGGTGCCCCTGGCCTGCGCTGTGGACAGTGAGCCGGCGGGGAGAACCCGTGGCACCCCCTCCGCTACCCTCCCTCCTCTGGAGAAAGCAGCAGCCCCACGGGCCCATACACGGGGCCGGACATCCGTGCCACAAGCAGGAGCTGGCGGGGAGGAGCTGGGGTGCCCCTCGGCTCCTTTCATAGCTTGGAGCGACTGTGAATCGGCAGGCGGTACGGCCCCATAAGCACGGGAGGAGAGATGGAGAGGAGGGCGGCCGAGGCGGAGCGGGTCCTGCTCTGGAGACGTGCTCGTGACCCAGCAGTACAGGAGGTCCCCACTCCACCCTGAGAGACACAGAAATGCCCGGGGACCGTCACCAAGACAGACCCCAAAAGTGCCCCTGATTGTAGAAGTGGGGTGGACAAAGAGAGAGAAATACTATAACAACACGGCAGACCAGGCCGAGACCCTCCGCAGACACTGCAGAAGAAGCGGGCTCCGCACTCGCAAGCCCCCAAAGTGAAGGCGCACAGCACAAATCACAGACCCCCAAACAGCCACCGAAGAATTGCGCCACGAGGTAGCAGAGGCTGGACTAATAAATTTCTAGATCATAAGCCTGGGGGAAGAGCAAAAGAAGGAAACCGGAGGACCACAATAAACTGGACATAGTGAGACCAACAGCGGGACTCGACTCCACACAGATCCTCACGACAGGTCACACGCAAAAGGCGCAGGAGTAGTATAATACCTCACGCCCGCACAGTGACTATGCCCAACAAGAAAACAGAAGGGATATCCAAACAAATCAGCATGGATAAATTCGCCAAGACATCAGGGAACAAGCAGCTGAACCCACCGGACACAGCAATGGCGGAGACCAACACCCCGCACCAACTGCAAAATGGAAAGGATGGACAGATCCTGGAAGCGATTGCCTCCCTAAAGACATACCTCGAAAACAAGATGCACACTGCTATAGGTGCCCTGAAAGCATCCCTAGAACAGAAACTAGACACAGTCATGGTGGACGTGGGCTTCCTTTGCCAGGACGCAAGGAACCTGATGGACAGATTAACGACAACGGAGCAGTAGATACAACAAAACACTGCAGACTCAAATGTCAGAAATGCTGCAGAAAGTTAAGATACTAGAACAAAGAGTAGAAGATGCGGAGTGTAGGGCAAGGCGTAACAACATTCGCGTAATTGGAGTTCCGAAGGGTGAGGAAGGAAACAACCCCGCAGAATATGTCGAAAACATGCTTCTCCAGGAGATTGGAGCCGGGACACTCTCCCAGAGTTTTGTGGTGGAAAGGGCGCAATGAGCTCTAACTAGGAGACCTCAGCCGGGTGCCCCCCCGAGGGCGATGATCACCAAGATTATGAATTTTAAAGACAGAGAAAGGATACTAGCATTCTCTAGGGGGGGGGGGACTGATCACTATGAACTCCTCCAGGATCACTATATACCCGGATTACACAGCCACGGTCCAAAAACAAAGAGCACAGTTTGGGCCTACAAAAGAACATCTCAGAAGAGTGGAGATACGATATATGCTCCTTTTCCCGGCCAAACTGAAGGTGTTGCACAAAGGGTAAACATGTTTCTTTGAGTCAATGGAAGAGGCCCACACATGGATGGACGCACAGGGAATCCCCCAGCTGGGGCAGAGAAATGCCAATAATGGTGGCAATCAGCCCCGATGTAAGAGACCACAGATAGCTAGGAACAACAATGCCAAGCATCTAACAAATAAAAGAGTCAGGAAGAAAAGAAAATGTGACAGAGCAACCAGTCCTACCCAGTAGCATCAGCCGAGAAGAACCAACCCCCAAGAAAGAGCGTAACGCTAGTTCGGATGTCAGTTTCAAGGCAAAACGCTGCAGCGAGTTTGGCTCATCCAGAGGAGCATGGCAAGGGAAGCGGCGAGGCCCGAGCAGGGGGAGGGTAGCTGGGCGTCAGTTTTTTAGTTACAGTTTGTGTTATTGACTTGAGTGAATGGTTTGTAAAAGGCATTGGCAGCAGAGCAAATAACAAAAAATATAATGGGCGAATTCCAGCACGAAGTGACTGGACCAGCACACAGTAACAAACCTGGGGACACGACCACCGAGGCACAAGGAGAGGGAGCCCTGTAGGGACGACTCCAGGTAGCACCACGCTGACGCAAGAGACAGTGCACAAGCAAGAGGCGTGGGACGATGGAGCCGGATCAAATAAGCGCACATGGGCGTGGACGAGTTAATAATAGCAACTTGGAATGTGAGAGGTCTTAACACATACGTCAAAAGGTTGCGAGTCTATGCCTGGCAAAAGGAATTAATTACCGGCTCTGGAATTGCAGGAATTATCAGGGCATTACAGCCCCGGTGGTCCTGTAATTCTGGAGCCAGCATTCCATTACTCCCCATTCCCGTGGAATCCATAGGACTCCACGGGAATGGGGGCCGTGGAAACACTGGCACCATGCAGTAATGGTGCCGGTGTTTCCACGTTCGTTTGCGGCCGGTGGCATTACACCCACCAGGTCAGACCTGGCGGGTGTACCACCACCGGCCGCATAACTTGTAGTTAGCCAGTCCGGAAACGGTGCTGGTACTTGTTTACCGGCACCGATAAATCCGGGCCTCCTAACCTGTGATGATGCCCATTGTCGTTATATAAAGTTGAAATGAGGCACGCAGAGAACTCTGCTACTCCGAGAGCGCTCTACCCATGATACAGAAAATACATATTATATTACAAATACACATTATTGATGACGTGTGCTATAGGGGATACAATAGGTATTGCTCATTGGTTGGAGAAGACAAGGCAGTAAACATCATGTAATCGAGTTGCTCCAGGATTGGTCGGCGCTGAACTTGCAACTTCTTGAGGCACATGGGTCAGCTGGGCTCATCTGGGAGGTGTGCGGGGTCAGGCGGTGCCCGTGCAGTCATATTTTTTGCTAACTATACTTCATACTACGCTATGCAAGATTTAATATAGTATATACATTTCACATAATAGATTTAATATAGTATATACATTTCACATAATATATTACACAGCCACAGTAGTGGCTGTGTAGTTATGGTTGAGTTGCTAATCCCATAGGAAGAGCACTTTTTGGGCAGCTTACGACTTCGCTCTCCCTGGACGAATCCTCAACAGATTTTGGGGAAAAAAAGTATATGGCCCACTTTTTTCAAAGTTTGTTGAGGCTTGGTCCAGGGGGAGCAAAGTTATAGGGGGGTCCCAAAATGTCTTTTTTTCCCATAGACTGAATGGGGAAAAAAATGTTGCTCACGCCTACAGCCCAAACCACTGGACGGATTTTCATCAAATTTGTGGCAGGAGCAGCGGCTTGGTCCTAAAAGCGTGCTTTTGTAAATTTGGTAAAAATCCATCCAGTAGATTTTTTTTTCAAATGATCAAAAAGTAGGTCACAAAAAATTAGTGATATTTATGTCCGCTCCGCGGACACACCCATTGGCTAATCGGCTTGTGTCATATCCGCAGACACTCAACATGTTTGCTGATTGGCTCGGATGAAGCGTGAGGCGCCGGCCATCTTGGATCCGCAGAGATCTGCGGACAGCGCAGAGACGAACGGGGGCAAAATACAAATTTGGCAAGTGTGTTTCTGTGTAAGAGTGCTTGGGGAGGGTTGGGGAGTGAGAGATGGGTAAAATGCTGTATCTGTTTAGGTGGCAGGCACCCCTGATGTGTTTGTCATGTCCGTGGACACCGTGGCTGTCCGCGGACACAAATAAAATACAATGCGGTGGCCCATATAGCCAGTTAAAATGCCAGGGCCTAGAGTCTTGGGTGCATGGTCGACGGCCTACAGCCTTCGGCCATGCACCCAAGACTCTAGGCCCTGGCCACAACCACTGCAGCATATCACACCCATAGATCACACCCATAGAATCAAACATCTATGAAATATTTGTAAATGTATAGTTTGTGTACTGTTTGATTTGTATAGTTTGTATGTGAAGTTTTGGCTATGTGATGTTATTAAGATTGTAGAGTTTGGTAACAAGCACTGCAGTATAACATATCCATTGAAGTAAACCTTTTGTATTGTGGTGTATGGTTAGATGTTTGCTTGAATGGCTGTGTTATGGAGCAGTATTTGTGAGTTGTATTTATTTTGTAATATACTTACTGTTTGATTTTTTGTGATTGAATATATTTTTTTCAGGATTTGGTTAACTGGAGCAGATATTCTTTTTCAATTTCTGTTTTATAATGTTAGTGTACGTAGTTTATAAAGACTTATTACATTGCATAATAGACATTTCTGCTTTATTTCGACCCTCATATTTAGTAGTTTACAAACCAGTGTACTGTGCAATTTTCTCAGTTTTTGTGTTTGTTGTTTAAATCATTGGGTCTGTGGGAAAAGAAAATCCATGTTGGGTTAAAAGAAAACTTTTTCTGTTATGGTACAGTACATTTCTTTCTTTGTTTTCAGTGTTTACTTGTTGTTTCTGGCTAATGTTCTATTGGTTTGTTGCAGATAGTTGGATAACTGGTGTTGAATTGTAACTGGTTATCGTTTTTTATTTATATTCTGTTTGGCTGTGGCAGAATTTTGGGGCAGTTTGATACCTGTTGGTGTATTATAACTGTTTATAGTTTTCTAATTGAAGTTTTATTAATGCTTATGCACAGATTAGTTATTAGTGGTATGGATTCATTTGTTTGGTTCTTGCTAAATCTTGGGGCAGTTAGATACCTGTTGGAATATTCTAACTGTTTATTTCTTCTTATAATTTAGTGGTATTGATTTATTTGTTTGGTTGTTGCAGAATCTTGGGGCAGTTAGATACCTGTTGGCCTATTCTGTGTTTTCTAATTGCAGTTTTTTTAATGTTTGTGTACAGATTAGTTATTACATTTTGGTTTTAAGAAGATTAAATAAGTGTTTTTAAGATTTGCTGGTAATCTCTGCTTTAGAGTAATGGTACTATTATTACATTCGAATCATCCAGAATTCTTTTTTATATATGCAGTTAAGTGACCTGCATTGGTTGTGGCTCCTGCGTGGTAGATTATACCAATTGTTGTGAAGGTTTTCTTACCAAGTGATACTTGACCATGTGTGAATCAAGTCAGTTTGCAGTTGTTTTTGGTACCATCTGATTGTAACGTAGAAGCATTAATATTATGTACTTCTCTGTGTTTGTATTTGTAAGGTGGAGCAATTATCTGAATTGCAGGTAGTACATAATCTGCCATGGTTTGCATTTTGTACAAGTTGCTGAAATGGAAAGGATTCACAGTTAGGTATGGACACATACACGAATCGTTCATTAGAGATTTGTTCTTGTGCTATATTGTATGTTTCCACATGAATGAAATCTGGAAGATTCAATGTATAGGTATGTTATTGTTTTACAATACTTGTAGTAAGTATGTTAGAAATTCTTGTGGATCTTCTTGTGAGTTTATAGTGAATTTGACCATTCCAGCACGGTAGTCCAATTCTTGTATTATTCTATGAACACTGTGGGGCCGATTCATGGAACAAATGTGTGCCGAAAAAAGTGGCGCAAGCAGGCGCAAGCGTGAAAAAGGAAGCGCACACGCACATGTGCGATTCATGGAAGTCCCAGTACGTGTTTTTCTCGGGATGGGCGCCAAACCTGTGCGTGACGCACACGGGCGCACACGTCATTGCAACATCCCGAACGCTGTGCGCGACGCGCACAGGGAAAGCGCACAAAATCCGCGCACACACCAAAAAGGGGACGGGACACGGGGCGTAACGCACGGAATGGGGAACAATGCATGAAAAAGAAGGCGTAACTGGGGAAGTACTGCTTGGAAATACACGGAACGCCCACACACAGGTAAACAACTCGTATTCGTGGATTTGAATACGGGAAACAAGCGCACGCTAAAAGACGCGCACAGGCGTCAACACGTCCGCCAAAATGAAGGCAGGCATAAGCATCCCTGCGCACAGTATAAAAGCGCGCACAAACAACAAACACGTACATACCGCTACAATGAATGCCCCATTTGTCGAAGCACTGATCGTGGGACACCGCAGGAGGAGGAGAATAGCCAGGGCCTGCATTTTTTACCCCCGGACAAGCCTTTTTGGGATGCCTGAAGACCAGATCTACAGCAGGTATAGGTTTCCACCTCGTATCATCCTAGACCGGGTCAGAGAGTGGGAAGATGACCTTACATCACCCACCCTGTGCTCCCAAGCATTGAGCCCCTTGGAGAAGGTGCTCAATGTCCTGCATTTTTTGGCCACTGGGTCATTTCAACGGACTACTGCCATAGTGGGGGGGGGTCTCACAGGCCACACAGTCACGCTGCCTACACCAGGTGTTGGCAATCATGACTGCGCGCCCCTCAGTCCACAGGCACATATACATGCCCAGAACACCCACAGAAAGGCAGGCCATCGTCCAGGACTTTTACAGGGTGGCACACTTCCCAAAGTGGAAGCTGGGCAGTATGGCGACACATGGCTCCTAGGTGAGTACAAATGACTGTGCACATGCATGCATGTCACAAATAGACAAATACACAAACCCCAATAATCACAACCATTATCACCTCTCCCAGGGACAGTGCCTACCCTCTGAGCAACCACATGATGACACCAATCCGGAACCCCACCAGACCACCCCAGGTAAGATACAATGCTGCCCATATTGCAACCAGGGCCATAGTGGAGCGCACATTCAGAGTGCTCAAGTCACGCTTCCGCTCCCTTGACCACTCTGGCGGCCAGCTACTCTTTGCACCCCCAGTAGTGTGCAGGATCATTGTAGCAGCATGTGTCCTGCACAATGTTGCAACACGGCAGGGCGTACCGGTGGACATGGTGGTGCCCCCACATCCCCAACCAGAGGCACAGGTGCTGCCCATGGGAGGGGATAGGGAAAGTGTCGAAGCAGCCCGGACCCAACTTGTGGCCACATTTTTCACCTAAACTCCCACCCCTGCGGAGTGCACACAGGCCTGGCACATAGTGACAATCGATGATGACAAAGAGACAACCAACTGTCACAACCTTACCACCCTGAGAATGTTGCCATGGAAGTGCCACATTGTGTGCATCCCTAGCTACTCAAACCTAACCAATCCTGTGTGACCAAAAGGTACACATGCAAGGTGTGTATCACACAGACCTGCAAAACAGGCCATGACAATCACTGGTATGTCACACAAAGCCACCAAAACCACAACATGACATGGCAAGCAATAGCAAAACACCAACACAATAACAATAATGTACACATTGACATGTGGAAAATGCAAAGTGGCGTCAGATAATGATGCCTGACATGGAATCAGATGAAATGACTGACCAACAACCTCCCACACAAAGCAAGTCATACCCAAATGCATAACAACAGTTGTAGCTTGAACATAACAATGAATGCCTGTTCACATGCACATTGTGCACAGCAAAATAAACACTGCATAATACGTGTACTGTGTCGATCTCCTGCAACACACTGCTCAGCACACAGCATAGTGACCAGTCATTGTGTGTGATGCACACCCTGAGCATCACATGAAAATGACAAACTAAATAAAAAAACAAATCACGCATGTACAAGATCCACAAATGGTCATAGATCATGTGCTGCAGGGACACAGTGGTCCCCAGAAGGCTAACCGTGTGCACATGTGGACATGGAAGGGTGGTTGTACATGTTGTGGATCATAGTGCGAGTGTGTGTGTCAGTAGGGACATGCACTCAATACATGCATGTGCAATCAAGTGACCATCAGTGTCCTCATCACATGTGAACATTGCCCATGTGTACACCCCAGCATGTCAAACCACAACTATACCCTCACACCAGAAAGGTAAACACAACACATGAACATCCATTGATCAGCAGAATACATCATGTACATAGGATACTACAATTACAATGTCAGGGTGCCCATCACACTGTGGGGCAAGGCAACTGTCCAACAACAAAATACCCCCCCTCCCTCACATATCACCATGACCCACTGAACAACTGCGCATGGGGTATGTAGCCTTCATCCTCAAAGTTCACCTGGCCACAGGATCACCCTTCCCCTTTGTCTCCATCTTCCACCTTGCATGTAAAAAGTATCCAGCACCCTCAGAGGCCACCTTGACTTGCAAAAACACCAAATCAAAGAGAACTCAAAGCAGCCAAACACAGAACCCAAGCAAAAAGCCTGCAGGCAGAAAAAACAAACTAGAAGAGCCTCCAGTAGATGACTTGAAGTAGCAGTACGTCACAAAGCCCAAGTACTAACACAATGATGGAACAACCAAGGTAGCACAGTAAAACAATGTCACAACAGGATGTGTACCATGTGTGTTACATCATATCGAATGATGTACCACGAACTGATGTGTACTGTCACAGCTCCCCTGTACAGGCGCAGGAGTAGCACGAACCAACCACCCCCACCGTGGTCTGGGTGCCTGCAAGGTCAAACTCACACAGGCCTCTGAGACCCTGGTGGGGAAGGAGGGTCAGGGATATGCAGTCGGGACAGGCATTGGTATACTGGATAACCGGAATGAGGGGCAGGAGAGGGGAGTAGGATTAACAAGGGAAAGTAGGGAATGTACAAAAACATAATAATCACATTAACACATACACAATCAGACCAAACGTGTACATCATGCACATATTACCAAATTACTCAAATTGAAGTCAAAGACAAACTTATCTCTGGGGTGAATGCTGGCCTCCTGCCTATGCACTCTCAGGTCTGGTAACATAAGCAGTTCAATGCTGCAAAGAGATCCAGAGTCACTAATCTGTGCGTGCCCATAACACACGCACACACTACCATGCATATCCCAAAGTAACAAGATACTCTACAAAACTATCTGGTATGGTGCTTCGTACCCATACGTAAGATTCTCCTGTGATGGTTCATACACAGTCAATGGAGTAAGTAAAGCGCCGGTGGGTGCATGGCAAATGTAACACCAATGTGTCAAGATTCACACAACATCCAATGTTCCCTGGGTAAGCATCCAGATGCATTTAGCAAGGTACGACTTCAGTACAAGTCGTGTTCCAGCATAACCTAAATAAAGTAGGTAGTGCATGTGGCAATTCAAACCTGTAAATGAAATGCACTGCACACAAGTCTGTCCCTCGCTGTCTGTCCCTGTGAGCTGCTTCTTTCCCTGTCTTGGAACGCTACATGGCTGATACAACTGCCTCAATGGACCATGTTGGACTGGAGGATATGTGCCACTACCCCTGCATGTGCCTCCGACAACTTTCCCATCAACTACCCATTACTCCACCAACACATCTTGGCTGTACTGTGGCTTCAACACCAATATCTGTCCAAGCTCACCGTCAGTGGTGCTACTTAGCATGCATGTGCAACTGTCCTGGTGGATGGTTGGCTGCGGTGTGGCCCCCTTGTGCTGCTCACCTTGCCTGGAGTTCCTTGAAACACGTCAGCTTCTGTATGATGTATGAGCGCAATCCCTGTGGCTCTGCCTGCGCACACATGTGCATTTCTGCACCACCGAACGTGGCCAGCTTCCAGACATCCAATGGGCCATGTCTGCTGGGAAAGGTGGTCTGGAGGCGTATCCCCCTGCAGAAAGGGCAGTAAACACATGATTAATGCATGAAATTTCCCTGTGCGTGTCTCCTCAGGCATGTCATAAGTGGACCATGTCAGAGACGTACATCAGAAATCACTCCATCAGTGCAACTTTCCTAGCCAAAGTGTGTCAGCCACTGTCTACAGCATGAATTGCATGAAGCACATGTACAGCAAAGATAAGAAACACACTACACAATGTATAGCACACATGAATCATGAAACCACCCATCTAGAAAAGGAAAAACCGTGGTCAAAATCACCCCTATCATCCCCACTAGGGGTGTCAACACAAGTAGTACAGCAGCAGACATGCCACAGATATGACAGTCCAAAGCCCTTGTGTAATAGACTGTAACACCGAACTATCCTTGCGAGCCCATGGATAAGGGAAGCATATGTGAGTCAGGACCCCAAGCTGCTAACAGATACACAAGACAAGCATGAAGGGACCAGCTGGAACAGCCAGTGGATGCTTTCATAAGCCACAAGGCACCACACCGTCACATGAAAGCATAAAAGACAAGCAATTTTAAACTATAATAACTAATTACACTAACTATCAACAACCTACATTACCTAATTAAACTATCAGATAGAACTTAACTAACTAAACTAAAAGAAAAATCAAAAATGGCCACATACGACCCAGGAGGGGGGGGGGCACTCAGGAAGGGGGAGGTACAGGGTGCTGCTCAACACACCACATGCGATGATGAGGAAAAAAGAAAAACTCCATGGGCTCAACGCCTGCACAGCCCGACCTATGTGGGAGATACCTCGTCGTCCGTGTCTGGCTCTTCCTGGAAAGGAGGACGTGTCACAGGAGCCTGACCACGCCTAGCCGCAGCTTACCCCTTGTCAGCAGCAAGTCTGCTGGACGGGTGAGCCTGGTTCTGTGCGGCAATGACACATAGGTCTGCATGCAAAACCTCACGTGATATGCATGCTTCCTCTTGCAAGGTAACACGTGTAACACAGAGTTCCTCCTGCAAGGCCTGGCTGGACAACTGATGCATCTTCCGGCAAGCATGTAGCTCAGCCGAGATGGTACGCTCAAGCTGCGCAAACCTCTCCTCTGACCGCTCCCTCTGGGATATCAGAAGGACACCTGGAGTGGATCTAAGGGAAGCATACTCCTCCCTCAGGGCCTCCATGTGTGCCTCTGCGTGAGCCACAATAGCTTCACGCAGAGACATTTCAGCCGGGCGTGCCCTGTCTGAGGCCGCCATGCCCAGCCTGAGCGAGCGGGCCATGGACCGTGCCACCTGCTGCTGGAGAAGCACCTGCCTAACAGGGGGGAGCACGGATTGGGCCACATACTCCATGCTCACAGCGATGTTCTCCATTGCTGCCCCCTGGAGTTCAGAATTGGCAGTCATGTCTTGCTCCCACTCAGTATACAGTGGTTGCGCGCAGTGACCACGTTGCTGGGCTTGACACCTGCGGGACCCAAGGACCGGGTGTCCTCGTTGTGTTGGCACCTCCTGCTGCTGCACCACTACATGCTCCCGTCGACATGATGGCCCAGGCACATCAGTGACTGGTGTGAGGGTGACCCTGCATCCCGATCCACCACAGGCAGAGGTTCCAAGACTGTCTGACCCCTCAGTGCAGGTGTCACTGACAGAGGAGTGCCCACATCAGAATCACTCACCCCTGACATATGGACCGGATGCACATCCAACTCGACATGGGCGTCAGAGTGGTCATCAGGGCTGGACTCATTGCCAGCAAGAGACAAGATGGACTGTAGCACATGTGGGTTTTCGTGGCCTACCACCCCACGACCCCCACTTGTGCCGGGTTGCTGTAGTGAGAACAACCCTGTGCCTGGCATGACAACACCATCCTCTGGCTCCATTGCGTCATCATCTGAAAAGTAGAGAGAAAAAAAGTCACTACCATGTTAGAAGCACACAACACACACACACATAGACATCACACAGACACCAAACACATGAAGCTGACATGTCACACACAAAAGAGAACCTGCCATGCATCTTGGTTCAACTTGACATTGCTTCTGAGATTAGGCATGTAGAAGGGTGTTATATTGCTCTGAAGTGGGTCGATGCAGTGCAGCACATTTGTACATTACTCACTATCCACATGTACAAGTACTTCATGATGTGTATTAGAAAATGTGAAGGCAGTGCAAGGTCAACTTCAGCCATCATGTGCAATGTGCATGCAATGGGTAGCATGGCTATAAGCAAATCACCCATCCCCCCAAGTGAAAATGCAGGGATGCCTTGCATGGTATCAAAAGGATGATCATAGACCTGTGTATTGACAGACAGTGTTGACTAGCATCAATTGCATCATGTGAGTCAAGTGACAACACAGCAGATGATGATGGGACAGTAAGCAGGACACACGATGAAAGCTCCGGAGTACACCCACGTGTGAAGAAGACACTACACCAGTTGGACAGAGTCATTGGTCATGAAACAGGCTGAGGCCTATAATCCACACAGACTGTCACACTCTAAACATGTGTGCGACGCAGGACTGAGCCACAGTGGCCATGGGAAGGCTGATGAAATGCCATGCAATGTAGGTCACCCTGGACACGTACTACAATGATAATCCAGTCAGGGACACATAGGGGCATGCATGGAATCCACATGGAGCATGAATGGGCACTCATGTCCCCGCGGGGCATCTGACCTCTGCACAGTCCAAGTGAGACACCCTGCATCAAGTACAAAGGATGTACCCCACAGCATATGTCTGGCAGATTGGCTGGTGGAAGTTAGCATGTACACAGGATGCATGAACAGGCAAGTACTCAATGGCAAAATTGAAGCAGACCAGTGCAAAGGTGGAATTGGGGTGCAGAGGGGGGGTGGAGGGGCAAGGGAGCATGCCTACATGCAGTACCCGCATGCAGGCAGAGGACACATGCACGTCAGTCATGCTAAGACATAGTCCCAGGGCTGAGAGGAAGGTCACCCCAGGCTACATGCAGAAGGGCCAGTGAGCTGGAACATGGACCGGAGGGGCATCCTGGTGACCAGCATGTGAGTAGGGTGCACTAGTGGTGATGCGGACAGTCCCAGTCCGCTTCACATGTCCACCATCCTGCAGAGCAGCCACGCATCAGTGAAGCATTGCATTACTTGCACATCAGAACCATGTACACATGACATGTAGTGGCAGTCATGCACAACACATCACACAAGTAAAACACACATGTCCGCAACAAACATGCAGCAACACTCACTGGACTGGGCATCAAAGACCGGCATCCCTCCCACTCCTTCGACCAATTCAGGTGGTATGAACTCCGCAACGAGTGCCTTGTGCGGAGTGAGGTCTTCCTCCTCAGGTGCAGGCCCACTGCCAGCCACCAGAGTCAAGTTGTAATTTGAGGCACGTTTGGTCTTAGTGCTACGTTTGAGGTCATTCCAATGCTTTTTGCACTCTTGCGCCGTGCGCACCTCATGGCCGAATGCACTCAAATGTTCCGCAACTTGCTTCCAGTGGGTATCACGGTGGGCAGCCGTAGTCTGACAATTAGGCCCCACTAGCATGTCACGGCTGTGGTCCCGCACGTAGTCCATGAGGAAGTCCAGTTCCTGGTTGCAGAAAGGCTTCTTCCTCGACATGCAGGAGGTCGTGGCTGTGTGTGGGGTCCCAGCCTGTGCTGCAGGTGCAACCTTCCTCCTTTTGGATTGTGGCGCAGACCCTGGCAGGCAAATGCCGCCCTGATCAGTATGGCCAGTGGCACTGGTGAATTGAGCCAAGGGAGTGACAGGTGGAGGGAAGACCAAAGGCCTGACTAGGCTCAGTGGCTGCTGGGTGCCCTTTAATGGACCCTGCGCAGCAACATCCGTTGTGCCAGGGTCATTGACCACGACTGTCCTGGTTGGCAGACTCACAACCGGGGTGTTGTTGGCTGCATCTGCCCCTGCACTTGCCAACACGGCATTACTGCCCCAGGGACACGTGTCTTGGTCAGGGCAGCCCTGCGTGCACCTACGGTTTCCCTCCTGCCCTGTTGGAAATCTTCCAAGGACTCTTCAAGTGCCAACGCAGCCTGCGCTAGCCGACCCTGAGCCTGTGTGGCGGTGTCCACAGCTGCACCTGCAGCTACCAGTACCCTTGGGCCCATGGCAGTCGATGAAACAGCCTGCCGGGTCACACGGGCGCCAGTGCCAGATGCAGAAGCTGCATCTCCCGGAACCATGGGTGGTGGTGGCATGACTGCACCGACACATGGCACAACATCATGCACAAGTGGCGCACCCCTGCTTCTTCACCCTCTGCGGCCACCCTGGACACCCTGGAGTCCCCCTACTCCCTGGTTACCCCAGTCACGTCCCTGACCATGCCCGCCACGAGGAGGACGCCCAGCTGAGTTGCCCCTCACTTTTGGTCCTGGGCAAATGGGGCAAAGGGGGTGGGATGCAAGATGTTAACAGCACCCCTGCACCTGCAAGGCTATATGTGACCCAATGATATAGTGACGGGTCACGCAATGCTCAGGCACCCCAAAACTGCAGTAAAACCGTGCATGCATTCCCTGCAGCCTACGTGCATGGAATTAACCTCCCGCAGTACACGGTGGCACCCAGTAACACGAAAAACGCGTACGTGTGGGACACGCAGGCTATGACCTCGAAAACGGGTGTGATACACAGGGGCACGCGCAGTGGGAAAAATAGCATGCGCGACTCACCGTCAGACTAGTGCGATGATGAAAAACACGAGCAGCCAATACCCCCACCAAAAGAAAAGATACGTCCTTGATCTGCTGTGAAGTTGTTATGGCGCGCAAAACAACACGAAGTAGGAACACACACATCGGTCTCCATGAAAGGCACGTACAGCGAACTGCTGTCCCTGCTCACCTTTAACCCGTGCTGAGGGAAACGCCCGCGTGCGTCGCGTCACTTACGCGCTTACGCGCTAAGGGCCTTTCCTTGGATTTCACGCTGATGTGCACTTTTTTCACGTGCCAAATCACTCTGTATCAAGCTGGCCACGCGAAAACACACGGAAGACCACGCTCCTGACCAAAAGTCAATTTTCCTGCCCCCGAGAGCCCTGAGCACGCTCCCACCAGCCATCTTCTGCTACCTGCCTGCTGCCCAAGTGCCCTGCTATTTGGTGCCTGCATGTCAGCCATCTGCAGGGGTCCAGTTGCTGTGTCCACCCCTGCTGGAACAGAAGACTCCCGACTGGGATACCATTGCTCCACAGCCCAGGCCCAGGACCCAGTTGCCCTCCCACGCCTGCCTCGGGGGTCGCCATGTCGGGGCAAACACCATCCGAGACCACTGGCGACCCCCAGCCAGAGAGGCAGAGGGCCACCAGCTTCAGTGAGAAGGAAGTTGGTGTCCTGGTGGAGCATGTCCTGGGGCATTATGACGTCCTCTTCACACCATCGCGCGCCGACAAGGAAGGACGGAGGAGGATCTGGATGGACATTGTGGGTGCCATCAATGCGGAGGGGGTGGCAGCCAGAGACCAGAGACGCGTCCAGAAGCGCTGGGAGGACTACAAGTCCAGGACCCTCAGGAAGGCCCCGCGCCTCTTAGAGACAGAGGATGCAGCGGGGTGCCAGGGCCATCTTACCAACCAGCAGATGAGGGTCCTCGAGCGCATTCGCCCAGTGCTTCACCACCAGATACTCAGGATGCAGGCCCGTCTTGAGTCGAGCGGTAAGTGGCCATGCATTGCTGTGTGAAACAGGGCATGTTGTAGTGTGCTGGTAGTCAGCTACTTGCCTGTATGTGTAACATAGGCCATGTATGGATGTGTGTGAGCCGGGACATCATGGTAGTGCATGTGAGACCAGTAATGCGTGAACCACATGGATGGTGCATGTGTTCCAATGAGACATGGGGAGCTGCATGCAGAATGCACACATGAATGCCTGCCTGTCCCTGTTCTTGGACATGGGTGGTGGGTGAGAGATGGGTGCTGCTCTCATGTACATGTATGGTGTGCATGTCTGTGTGTCTGAGAAGTGTGTGTGTGACTTTGAAACGACATGGATGCATGACACATGTCCGTGACGATGTGTAGATTCACTCATGCAGTCTGGTCACCGTTGTATCCACTGTGTCTGTGGTGTACGAGCCATGATGAATGCCCCTCCGGTGATGTGTGTGCATGGGGTCAGTGTGAGCCATGATGCATGTGAGTTTGAAGGCAACATTTATGTCCATGGAGGGCCTTGTACATGGATGCTGATATTGATTGCATGCGTCGTGCCTGTTTCTGCATGTGTGTTGCGTTCTTGACCCATGTGTTCTGGAGGGACAGGATGGAAGTGACGTTTGACAGTGCCACTCATGTGTTAGTGCTTCCTGTTTAGGGGACTATTGTACAGTGCCCTGATGCTTGTGTTCTATGTCTCCCTCTACGCAGCGTCGAGTGTAGAAGAGGGCGGAGACAGCACTGTGGAGCCAAGCGGCGGGGATGCCTCCACCGCGCGGCGACGCAAGGCCCAGCCACCCTCCCAGGAATTGCTCTCATCCGGGAGCGAGGGGACTGGTGCTGCGTCTGCCACTACGGCTGTAGCGGAAGGGCCGGGTGAGCCCCCACAGGGGCTTGCAATGGCGGAAGGCGGTGCGGAGACATCCAGGTTGGTGTTCTCCACAGAGGAGGAGGAGCCTGCTACTGAGCCACACATGGGGCCTGGTGGGGGTAGTACCACTGGTGCACGTGGTGCAGTACAGGGCCAGGGCCAGGGTCAGGAGGCAGCACAGGGCACCGCAGAGGGGCCTGTGCATGTCACTGTCCTTGACGCTGTGAGTGCACCACCATGCACCAGCAAGGATGTCCCGTCCCAGGCCCGTCCACAGGTAGAGGGGAAGCCCACGTCATCTGCCTCTCCACTACCTGCGGATATGGGGTCCCATGACAGTATGGGCTCCGTCCTGATTGGTGTCACGTTGCGCATGCGTGACATTTGTGATGACGTGCGTGCTTCCTGGGGGGAGCACGCACGCCATCACAAAGAGCTGCGTGGCAACGTGGCACTGTTTGGAGGGGCCCTGGTCGGTGGGTTCCTACATGTGACGCGCACTCTGGCGGACCTCTCCTCCTCTGTGGAGACTATGCGCCAGTCATTCTCCCTGCTGTCTTCCAGCCCACATTCCACCAGGGCCCCCTGTGGACATGGCCCGACCAACACAGCCAGCTTGCTGGAGACCCCATCCCTGCCACAGTCGTGAGTGGGCTGTCCAGCAGGGGTGGACATGCCAACAACTGGAGACCAGCAGATGGAGGATGTGCAGGCATCATCGGACAGGAAACCTGGACAGCAGCAGCAGCAGGCTCTAGGTGGGAGCCATGATAGCTCGGGTACATCAACATCAGAGGGGCAGGCATCGGCCAGAGGGCAGGAGAACCCGGGAATGGGAGTGTCTACTGTGTGGCTGCGGTTGGGCCAGCGTATAGATGTGGAGCAGCGGCGGGCGGAAGAGGCACGGCTCACAATGGTCAGGGTGGAGAACTCCATGCGGAATGCACTGAGGCGGGCCGAGTGCCTCGAGGCTATTCGCAGGGAGTTGGACTCCAACATGGCATCATCCCTGCGAACCCTCGGGGCCATGGAAGAGGACCGCCTCCAGGACATTGAGCAGGAATTCGATGATGCCCTGGCCCGGGACATCGGAAAGTGAGCCATCGGACGAGCCCGCCGCCATTGTAAATAGCTTGTAGTGTTAGGTTTCATTTTCATTTTCATTTATTTTGGGGTGATCGGACTATGCCCCACACTTTTGTATATAGTTCTTTTCTTAGGTCGTTTTTTGGATAGGTTTCATTTCTTTCGTTGGGCTCATGGACCCTGGATGAATTCGGTGTACATAGTTGAACAGTGGATCATGTGAGGATTTTATTTTATTAATCACCATGGATCAATGGATTTTTCAATTTACATTTCCTTTGGATTTCATTTGGTGGACCGTGAGATTGGACACATGTTTTTTTTTCATCATTTTGGATTGGTTCTCATGTGTTTTTTTATTCTGTTTCGGACATTTCATTTCATTCATTTTGTTCATAATACATTTTTGTTTCTTACTTCCATGTGTGGTATTCGCTCATTGGTTTACTGCATGTGAAAAAGTGGATTTAGACAATCACTTGCACCCAGTGTGTGTGTGTGAGGGACAAGTTTTGATGTACATAGTTCACTTTCGTTTTGTGTCATGGAATAGCCATTTCAGTGTGGGGTGGATTGGGGACTTGATTGCCTCTCAAGACTGGGGTGGCATGCTGTGGGATTTTGGTGCACATGAGGCCCATGATTGTACATCTTTATGATGTGTTGGGGCGGGGGACATGAATCAGGGCCTGCTGGCAGGTGCCCGTCAATGCTGGATGGGTGGGGGTGCAGAGGGGCATGAGTCGGGGCCTGCTGGCAGGTGCCCGTCAATGCTGGGTGGGTGGGGGTGCTGAGGGACATGAGTCGGTGATCACTAGTGCAAGGTGACATGTGTGCTGGCTGGGGGGCAGGCCCAAGGTGGATGGGCTACCTGCGGGACATGATCAGGGGTGCAGGGTAGTCCCCTGTGGTGTGGGCTGCCTGCACGGGCTGGAGAGGGGGTCAAGGGCACACCTGGGAGGACCCACACTGGCAATTCACGTGTGTAACACCCTGCGCACCCGGGAATACACGTTTCCCGCTCGCACAGGGCCAATCGCATGTGAAACTTCCCGCGCACCCCAGAAATACACGCAACCCGCTCGCACAGGGCCAATCACGTGTAAATCTTTCCCCACACAGCGGGGTACGTGTATTCGGAGGGGTGAAAGGGGAATTTTACAGACGTTTTCGTGGTTGGGGGGCTGTGCACCGTGTACGGGATTTGTGCGCTGTTCATGGCGCACAGGGAGGGTTTGGGGGCGTAACTGGCGCTACTGCAGGGTCGCTGCGCTACTCTGTGCCATGGCTGGCTATGGATGTTGAAATCCATGAATACGCTGTGCACGGAAATTGATTTTGGCGCACGTGGCTGGTGCAGACTGCCGCATGCACACACTGTGCGCCAGCCGCTTGCCCCACTTGTGCGCTGAATTCTATGAATTACCCCCTGTATGTGTTGTCAGATTGTTGCTTGCATTTCTATGAAGGACTAACATTTGCAAACATAATTGGTCTTTATTGTGTAAGTAAATGTTGTCAACAATTGGTGGCAATTGAATTAGAATATTTATTGCTAAATTTGATTTACACCACTTACATTTGCAAATTTGAATGGACCAGATAGTTCTGTGTTAAGTCATTTCTTCGGAATGTGTGTTGCTTCTTTGAAGAAGTACCTGAATTACTTTGAGTAGTAGATTCTTCTTTGGTTGTAGTAATTGATGAAGTATTACCTTATTTTACTCTCTTTGGAGCATTTGCAGTGAGATCATGTTGCATTTCTGTTTGAAGTAGTTTTCTTTTACAATGTTTTTTTTTTGTGGAACAGGATAATTTTTTAGATGGGGGTGTATAGTGAACGTAGTCTATTGTATTCTAAAATGCAAGGAATATCAGCGTTTACTTACTTGCATCAAAGTTGACTAGAAATAGACCATCAAGTGTACGTAAGCGTGATAGTGCTACATAGCACATGCCTTCTTTAAAGACTGTGTTCCCAATATCTATCAATGCTTTATCGAGGGTAAGACCTTGTGATTTTTGAATGGTGACTGCATATGCTAGAGTTAGAGAAAATTGTTCTCTGCGTACATACATGTCTTTGAAAAGAAGGAATCAGGCTGTTAAGCGTCCTTTTCTTTTTACTTCTGATAGTTTGTCAAAGAGAATATTAACAAACTGAATGTTGTTGTCACATGGGTATGTTTGAAAGCCAACAACTGTACCAAGTGCTCCATTAACTAGTCCTTGCTCCACGTCAAGGTTACGTTTAAGCATTACTCTACATTTTAAGGATAATTTTAATATTTTCTCCAACCCAGCTGAGTTGGAGATAGAGTTTTCTAAGGTATTTGGCCGTGTTGTGACTTGTTGACACATGGGTAGTGTCATACCATGTACATCCAATTTGTCTGTGGAGCAAATTTCAATTATTGATTGCATTTCTTTTTTCAACATTGTTTCATTGAATCTGAAACAGCTTGCAAGTGTTGGCATCAAGGACATTTGTGTGTGCTAATTGTTCCATGACATCAGTAGCACATGAGTTATGGCCATCAAGTGCATGGATGTACTGGGTTTTAATATTGCTTGTGCTTCTTGAGATAGTACACCAACTCTAATACTTTTTAAAATGTTGGCGTAGATGAGGTCTGCTGACTGGCATATGTTTTTTGTTAATTCTCTGTATTGGAAATGTTGCCAAAGGTTAACATTTCCTATGCTGCCAACAGTTTTATGTCAGACTTTGTGCCCTAAGGTTTTAAATATAGGTTCACTTTTCACTGGTGTCAATTGAAGAAGATCTCCGAAAACAATAATGTGTTTTCCTTCAAAGAGGTATTCGTAGTTTGTTTTGAGTACTTCTTGTAATCTGAGCTGAATCAAAGCTAACATTAGGTTGGAGACCATGCTCACTTCATCTATTAGTAGCATTTTCATTTGTTTCAAAACTCTGCATAGTTCCATTGCAGCTTCTGTAGAAAGTTTGTAATATTCTAATTTGTTTTGGTGTTCTACTGGAAGGAGTAATAATCAGTGTAAAGTGACACCGCCTGTGTAATAGGCAGCTAAACCGTATAGTAGTATAGGTTTGTAATGTTGGCAGGTACATTCTTTATTTTCATGTTGTACACCATGTGCAAATTCTTTTGTTACTTCTAGAAAAATGGTACGCTGCTCATTGTTCAGTTTTGATTGCAGTACAGTTAAGTCTTCTCTATCTTCTTCATAGTGACACATGGGGCCTCATTCCGAGTATGGCGTTAAGGGATAGCGGCCACCGGTAACGAGACCGGTGGCGGTAATCCCTTACCGCCATACTCCGAGTTCCCTTTGCGCCCTCGTCCTTAACGCCTGCTTTGAGCAGGTGTTAAAGTCGAGGGCGCAAAGGGGCCTCCGAGCCAATAACGGTGACCGTAATGAATGGTCGCCGTTATTTGCATCTTCCCCATTCCCATTGAGCCCTATGGGGGCTCATTTGGGAATGGGGAAGTGCCTTGGTGAATGGGGAATTACCGCCCCGCCGACCTTGGAATGGGGCGGTAATTCCGCCATCCACCAAGGCGCTGCCGGTCCGGGTACGGCGTCAACCAAGGCGTTAATAGCGCCATTGGTTAGCGCCGTACTCGGAATGAGGCCCATGGTGTTTTCTACTTCTGTCATAGCTAATTCTGCCTCATTTGCTATTAGTGGCTGGCTGTCCCAGTGGTTCTTGGCTTCCTGTTACAGAAGGTTGACTACTGTCGGGAGTGTCCTTATCTAGTTGACCCTGGAGTTTTTCTTCATGTTGCTTTTCATTGTGCAACATTGTTTTGTACTGTGTAAAGTTTACATCGGTTATAGTGCTTTCATTTGCTTTGAAAGTGTCTTCATATGAGTCATAGATATCTAGTAACTCTTCTTCTTTTCTCCATGGTTTAAAAAGATGTAGCAGGTACATTTAATATAGTTTTTTTATGTTGGGGAGTTTTTAATGACAATTTGATATGATTAATTAAGTTTTGTTTGGTATGTTTCACTAAGCTGCCTTTACAATGTGTCACTATGTATCTACCTTTATTTTCATCAGGTTTTATATTATGTTTGTATGTGAAGTTTTGGGCTACATGGTATAGACACATGGTTTGCAAAGTGGTGGGTAGTATGTGTCTAGTAGATTATTTTTCAAAATTTCTTGGCTGTTAGGATCATTTTTGGCTATAGTTTCTATGTCGTTGTATGATTTGAGAACTCTTTTTCTAGATTTTGCAGGACCAAGACTTAGCCATACTATATTTTCAGATTTTCCATACATGGCAGTACCGGTTAAAAGATCTGCAGCTTCATAGCAGCCACATTCTCTATGAGAGAGCATTTTTATGCCTAAGCTGTACAATTTCAGAGACAGTGTTTTGTCCGATGATGGGACATCCCAGAGGTCTTGAAGCTCTGTTTTTCTGCTTTGGTTAAGTAGGCTGTAACATATTGTGCAACTGCAGTGGAATTGCCTGCAATGTACTGCACATCTATGTTTGCATTCCATAAGAGGGCAATGATTGCTTTGTAATCCTTGATATATTTTGCTTCTTCTGTTCTTTTTATGTAATATGTGTTATTAGGGCATTTACCTTTAATACTATGTCTAACTAAAGACATGAAGTTGTTTACTTGACCTGTTGCTGTAACTGGTATAGATAAACCAAAGCAGCATTTGGTGTAGTATTTCCCTTTGTTTTTGTATTTGCAACAACAGTATTTCCCACATTTGTGCCTTTGAAACTGTAAAATGTGTGCATGAAGATCACTATGTGTTGCTTCTGATGGAATTTCACAAGTGACATATTTTTCGATAAGCTGTAAAACAGTGGCATCACTGTCTTGACCAAATTTAGGAGCATCTTTAATCCATGAAAGCATGTGGAGTTGTGGTGCTCCTCTGGCTTGGTATTCTTTTCTCCAAAAGAAGTGTTGCAATTCTCAGAGGGGAGGAACAATTTTATTACAAATAAAGTGTAGCAAAGCAATGAAGTGATGATGGAAATATCTTGAAACATTAACAGAATCTAGAGAGCTAAGTTCTCCAGGTGTTAGTATATCTATGTTTGTTTTGTTTTTGTTTGCTATGCGTAGGAAATCATGTAAATCTTCCCATGCATATGCTGCACAACTTAATGTAACAAACCAAGGGGGCAGACCAATGTTTCTTATCATACAACGTACATCTCTGTGATGTCGGAACCAGTACTCCTTAGTATCACACATGTTTGCTAACAAATTTGTAATGCTTGATTGTAGAACCTCATCTTCTTCTTGTACTTTTTTTAGTAATTGAGTAGCTGACATATTTAGAAAGTGGGTACCTGATTTCAATGTGTGTGCAACTCCGTAGCATAGATATGCTAGTCCACTTTCAAAGAGTATGTGGAATATGTATTCCACATTTTGTCTAAATCGGGGATCTTCAGAATACATTCGTAATGAGCAGTATTCTGATGCTGTTATTTGAATGGGTCTATCATTGTACCTTCCTCCTTTCCCAGTAGGAAAGAGTAGAGGAAAAGCATGTGCTTCTATACTTTTTTCCATATGCTGATTGGTGATCCATTGGTTTGTCGCATTTGGTATGTTTCTAGTGCATCATCTATGGTGTCATTAGGGTGTAATGGATGAATTGTATAATGGTCTAAAATATTGGATACTGTAGCAGGATCTAGAAGTTCAAATTGACCAGTTTCTGCTGACTCTTGTATTATTTCAGTGGTTTCCTTCAAGTTTTCTTCAATATTAATTTCTTTGTAGTATTCGTTATTGTCTTTTAGATATTGCAAGGCTTGTCTAACGTTATGTAAGTCATCGAGTTGTTGCCACATTTTTTGCCTTTTGTAGGTATACCATTTGCTAAGACAATTAAAGATTGCTCTATTGGACGTTGCACTCCGAGAGTATGCACATTTTCTTTTAGATCTAATGGTAAATAAACTGCTTTGCCATGAATGCCTTTCACTAATTCAGAGGGAGGTAATTTTGCTGTTTTTGGTTGAAGGCGTATTATTGCTTCAAATGGGTGCACTGTTTGAATTATGATGCTCTCATATAAGTTGAGTTGTTGCAGGGGTTTTGGTAGTGGCAATAATTCCAAGTTATTTGTGATAGCAGGTGAAGGAGTTTGGTTGTTGTCTAGTTTTGTAGTGCAGTAACTGCAAAGTTATAAGGGGTTTGTTATTTCATATTTGTTTTCTGCTATAAGGTAGAGAGCTAATTCAAACCATTTGGAATCTTCATTGTCTTCTATTTTGTATGTTATGTCTACAGTTTTTGTGTTACTTTTATACAAAATTCTGCGGCAACATACACACATGGTTTGGTACTTCAGCAGATGTACTTTTAAATTTTACTATTTCTTTTTTGTATGTGTGTAGTAGAAGGTTGCCATCTGTACAACTGTTGCTAGTCTGTTGTACAGCTATTGCATTTTGTAAGTGCCTTTCACTTCCAAAATATTTTCTCTGGATATGCTCTATTTCTTGGAGTAGGTCCTTGGCTGTACCATGTAGAAGATTGTTATTTTAAATTGGCTAGTGCTTAAGCAGGACTTTTAGCATAGTACAGTTTATAGACACGATTTCTTCTTATAGTTGAATGATGTGTTGATATCATTTTGATATGATGGAATGTGCTTTTGCAAATAGGTCCTGAAATGCAGGCTAATGAATGTTGTGTGTCCTGTGTGTTTGTGCACAGGACAGGTATCCATATTTTGGAGTAGTTTTATTTTGATTTTGTCTTTGCCTTTCACATACTGATTGAGGAACTGGTGTAAAGATTTGAAAGATTTTTTGGAAATGTTCCACATTGATGTGCACGGCCATTTGTATACTGGACTTTCTGGTTCAGTCAAATGGAGAGGTGATACTGACTTTTCTGGGGACATTTTTGTAAGGAGCATTTCTTGTTGGATTATGGTATTATTATGTTTTTCATACCCTCGTCCACTGCTATTTATGGCAATTGTGTTTGTTTGCTTTTGTTTGTATGCTTCTTCATTGAAATATGGTTCTGTGCTCGTGGTGACTCCATTCACCTCCACAGATATTTAAGAAGTTATTTTTGTTGACATTACATTTATTGAGAAGTCGTTTTGTAATTTAGTAGTTAGTTTTGTTAGTGGTTTCATTCTGTTTAATACTAAAATAAATAACTTCCTTTTGAGAAGGATTGCACTGTCTATCAAAGCTTCTAAGATAAATGTTCTATGGTAGGTTTTAAGGGTTGTGCATGATTTGTTTCCTGTTTTTATAAGATTCTGAAGGACTCTGTGGCGGAACATTTTTTCTTAAATACGTTTTTGGTATGTTTATAGGAGCAGTGTTGGCAGTAGTGGTAGCTGAATTCTTGTTAATCACTTTCTGTTTCATTTTACATTTTGAAATAGGAGGAACATGTTTTTGTATTGGAAACTTGTTTTATTTTTCTTAATTACTCTATCAGATCGTTTGTTTGAACTTTTTGAACAAATTCTGCTAGAGATGGATGCTTATTTTGGACACTTTTATTTTCATTTGCTCTACTTCTGCATTGCTTTCTACGGACTTGCTTCTTGGTAGGCATTCTTTGGGGGTCTGTTGAAAAAAATAAAGAAGGTATGGGTTGGGCTATTCTGTGTGCTATGTGCATGAGTGTCTGAGTATGAAGGTAAGGATGTATCTGATGGTGTGTGATTGTGCATTGGACAGCTACAAGTAGTTGGGAAGGCTAGTCTTGTATTTCTGTGTTATTATTCTGGGGTTCAGATGACAGTACAAAGTAAGCTAGTGGTGGGGAGAAGCACTAATACTAAATCTAATGGTATAGAATTAAAACTGTTTTTTTGATCTGTAATACTAATTTTCTAGGGGCTGAGTTATGTCATTTGTGCGCCAAAAAACGGGGATTTGTGCGCCATTCTGCCTGCTAACCCTTGTTTAACAAATGGGGATTTGTGGGTAGAATGGCACACAAATCTCAGTTTTTCGGTGCACAAATTACATGCATCAACCCCACATTGTGTTTGAGTAACAATAACCATATTATGGTAGTATTGTACCTTTTTTTGTTTGGAATGAGCAGGTTTCTTATGAGTTGTTGCTTGTACTTCAGATGCTGCTGCTTTTCAGTAGAGTGGTCTTCACTGCAATTGTAAAAGAACGAAGTTAGGAATTGTGTGTGTTTATAGCACTGATGTTAATGTAGATGTTAATTTTTATGTTTTTGTAGTAGTATTCTTGTTTGATAACTGAACATATGTGAATGCATACAAAATAGGCTTTATATTTTACTTAAAATATGTTAGTTCGAAATGCTTTGCAAATGAGTAGAATACTAAGTGTATAAAACTCAATTGGTTTGTTAAGGCTGTTTTATTGAATGTTAGGAGATAGAAGAAATAATGACATACTTATTTTGCAATGTTTATAAGATCAATCACAAAGTGTATAGAAAAGCATGAAATATATGCATTTGTGAAGGTATGGCTAATAAAGCAGAAGGATGTGATTTACAGGCAGTGGTGTTATTTCAGCTGGGAGTTTTTAAATGATAGTGTCTATCTGTGTGAGTGTATGAAGATGCATGACCTTATCCTGGCTGTGTGTAATTTTATAATAAAATACTCAGTATTTTTCTACAATAATATGGTTATTTCTCCCATCTTTCAATATCATAATTTTTTTTAGAAAGCTGTGTGTTTAATGTTTCTTTTTTTTTAGATAGCAGACAGGTTTGGAAGTGACAGTTGATTATAGCAGATGGGAAAAATGTCAGTAAATTCATTTTCTAGGTTATACAGGTTAAGTGGTAGTTACTCTGTTTGTATGCATGCATAAGAGTTGTATATGTACTGTGCAGAAAATATGCATACCTGTAGTTTGTATTCATGCATGTGGCTATGCATGCAGCTGCAAGTAGAAATCTTGGAGACTTGCACATTAGTTTTTGTAGTAGGTGTTTTCCGATGATATCAGACTTGCACTCAGAGTGATCAACAGTACATTTGAAGTGCTGAACTCTGATGATGGAGTTAGATGTAGAGGTCTTGGATGTGATTGGTGGATGGTTGTGTGACCGCTTAGCTGTATCGAATGATGGAATGGCACAGAAAGTGAAGTGGAAAGGGTAGAAGGGCTGTCTGAGAGTTACACACTCCGCGTCACCGTGGCTCTCCGTGGACAGGGCGTGCCACATCCGGGGTTTTCCAGGAAGTCCAGCATGGAAAGGGGACTGTAGGGATCAGCCAATTAGGTGTTGAGGTTGTGGATTTGTGTTGAAAGAGACTGTGTGTAGTAAAGATGGCAGAGGTGGAGATAGTCAGGGTGTTGGTGCTTGGAGATATGTTTGTGCATGGTTTACAGCAGTATGCTCAATGTAGGCATGTGGCAAACAATTTTGATGTTAAAGGAGTGGAGGTCTTTTGGAGCACTGTGCCTGTTTACAATGTACAGGGAATTGTACACATTTGTAAAGAAATGGGCAGGATGAACAGTCCCCATGTGGTAGTTTTGCACTATAGTGCTTTCAATCTGGGCTATGTCAGTGCCCCTACTTTGTTGGCAGATTTGGAACACTTGGTTCAAGCAGTAATGAACATCCATCCAAATGCCAAAGTAATTTTTTCTGGATTAATACCTAGGACAATATGGGACAATAGTTCTGTTTTTTGTCCTCAGTAAAACATTGCTATGTGTGCAATCAACCAAGGCATGTATGCGTTCATGTGAGCTGGTATGTTCTCCTGTAATAATGAGAATATTGATTCCAGTAATGCTGTTTGTTTTAGAGAAGATGGCATTTCTTTTTCTTTTATGGGAAATGCCATGCTGTTCTGGAATGTAAGGGTTGCTTTGGAGAAGGTAATGTGAAGATTGTAGGAGTAGAGTAAGAAAAAAATGAAATAAAATAAAATACAAAATAACAGGTGGCTGTCAAGCATCTGCAAACAAAAACAAAAAAAATGGCTCTTTTCAGAGCCAACCTCAAAGGGAAAATGGGGCACACTATTTAAATTTAAATTCATCACGAACATATTTTCGACATGTCTGTGGACATGGCAGTAGTCTGCGGACATCACTTATTACATACAGGGATTTTGGGGTGGATAGACATGCAAATGAGAATGAGCAGAGCAAGGGATTGGTCAGTAAAGTTTACTGGGTGTGTTGTGTAAGGAGAGTTTGTCAGAAAGTCTTTTTTCTGAGAGAAGAACAGATAGCGATGGCTGTGTGTTTCAGAAAACAGATTATATGGATTTTGGGGGACTCATGGATACACTGGTTGGAGGTGCATGCAGAATGCTGTGGAGTAGCTTCAGATCATGGATGCCCTCATGTGGAAGTGCACTAGCATGGATTGCGTGGAATGAAGTAGCTGGACTTGGTACCTCTCTGTGCTAGTTTGGAGATAGAGCATCATCTAGACATAATTATAATTCATTGTGGAGGGAACAGTTTAGGACATGTGTCTGGAATGTCATTGCAATTTGCAATGAAAGAATGATTTGGGAAGGTTATGGACATGTTTTTTCTCGTATTGCGTGGAGACTAATGTGTCTGCATTCTTCTTCATTTGGTCCACAAATGGAGAAACCAAGGTGCAATGTCAATAAGGCTGTTTGTGCCTTTCTAAGAGATGTTGGCATGTCCTTTTTTCACAATGAAAATATTATGTTTCGTAGCACATACTTTTTTCACAGAGATGTAGTCAATCTTCCAAAATGCATTGCGACCTTTTTTGGAATAAAGCCGTCCATTTTGCAGTAGGTGTTGCAGTAGGTGAAAACCCCACCAAAGGGCTCTTTCCAGAGCCACGACTTCCTCCCAGATAAAAGTGCAATGGTTATGATAGGGCAGCCCCCCAACATTTTATGTCTGCAAACTGTCCGCAGATTTCTAAAAAATGCACAGGTCCCTGCTCCATTTATTTGCCACTTCTATTTTTAGACTGTGAAAGGCGGTTCTGATAAGAGCCTTTTTTTTGGGTTTTTGTTGTTTTATATTTTTTGTTTTTTTTCCACACGACACACTAGGAGAGGAGGGGAAAGGAGGGTAAGGAAGGGACACCAACCACGGGGATAAGAAAGGGCAGGTTGAGAGAGGAAGATGTAGGGTGGGCCTTATTTAGGTAGTGGTCAGACCTTCTCATGCTCCTTGACCGTAGTCTCAAAAGCACTCCAAAGACTCTCCCCCTGCAGAGTACTGTGTCGCAGTACATACACAAAACTGTGACCCTCGAAAGGTAAGGGTCAACAGCATCATGGACGGCCGGTGAGGCAGCTGATGGGATGCGCTGTCCCACAGGAGTGTCTCTTGTGGTGACAGGAGTAGAAACGGAGGATGTGGTAGAGGAACTCAACCTACTATGTTGATCACAATGTACAACCTTGCGAACGCCCCCCCCGAATGACCTTAGGTGTCGCTTCATGGATGTCGTACCAAAGCTGTACGAACCAGGCCTCCCACGTCTAAGCACCATTTTGCACTGGTTGCAGGTGACCTTGTTCGCACGTGCTTTGGTACGTCACCATGAATGGTAAACAACCGCCACACCCAAGACTCACGGCGAGTGCTGGTAGTAGGGACTTCCACTACCTCGTCCTCTTCATCCTGTTCATCCTCCTCCTCTACATCCTCTCTGCATCCCCTCTGCAAGCCCTTGGGGAGGTGTTGGTGGTGGAGGGGGTGGTGCTGAGGCAGAAGCAGCACCAGCTGGAAGAACATTAGCCATGGAAGCCATCAGGTTTGATGATGCAACAGCAACAGCAAAGGCAGCAAAAGCAGGCCAATCTTCAATAGTAGAAAGACAGAATGAAGATGAGCTCTGGGGTGTGGCCTTTTATAGGGGTGCAGGTGTGTGCTCCGCGGACAGCCGCGCTGTCTGCGGACAGATCAAAAACCCTAAAAAGGTTTAAAAAGTTTCAAAAAGTATGTAGAAAGCCAGGGTCATTGTCTGGGACGGGTGTAATGGTGCATTTTTGCTGTAAAATAATTTGGATTGTCTGAAAAAGTACTTTTAAAATGTTCAGGGACCCGGACAGTGTCTGTAAATCAGGACATACGCTCAGCAAGGGTGCGGTCACATGAGGACGTCGTGAACACGTCTGCAAAAGAAACGGGTATCCGCAGGATACCAAATACACAGAAACAGTTCTACGCATGTGCGCAGATGTTCTACGGACAGGGTTGGGGTCCTCAAACTAATTAAAAGTGTGATACGAGTGAGACGGTCAGTTATGGACAGGTGCGATGTTCGTAGGACTTATGGGTGTGGTGCGCATGTCCGTAGATGTTCTACAGACAGTACGGACAGGCATAGTATCATTAAAACACCTCCATTTGGGTTAATTGTGAACATTCCGGACACCAAATGTGTTCTAAGAAGAGTTCCATGTTGCTTGCGGACAGTACGGACAGGTATAGTGTCCTTAGGACACCTCCATTTTGGTTAATTGCAGACATTCCGGACACCGAGTGTGTTCTAAGAACAGTTTCATCTTGCCTGCGGACAGTACAGACAAGTATACTGTCCTTAGAACACCTCCATTTAAGTTAATTGCGGACATTCCGGACACCGATTGTGTTCTAGGAACAGTTTGATCTTGCCTGCGGACAGTACGGACAGGTATAGTGTCCTTAGGACACCCCCATTTTGGTTAATTGCAGACGTTCCGGAAACCTGCATTGTCCGCGGGCACCCCAACTGCCTTTAAAAAAAAAAAATAAGACACAAAGGAATGAAGTAACAACACATATAATATTGTATTATTATATACAAATATAACATTTATGAAAGAGAGGGGGAAGCAGAAACTGACACAAATACAGGGGAGTTAGGGGTTTGGAGAGGATCAATGTGAGGGGATGAGGGATGGAAGTCTTATCATAACGTTTTTCTTGGTGGTGAGGGTTTGGGGATAGTTGACTGGGACATGGAGAGGGGCAACAGGTGCATGTACGACAATGATATTTATGTTTTTCTTTTATGTGGTCCCCTACAAAATGTTTAAAAAGATTGACATTTTCCATAAGCATATTCATTTTTTATTCCATGTGCTGTAGAGTATTTTCTAATGTCTCTTTTGCTGTATTATTTTCAATGTTTGTATGGTCTGTTAAACAAATACATATATATGTTAAGTACACATAAATTAATGATTATTAATTTAGTTATATAGAGAAGTGTCTACCATTAGTATCACTTTATTCAGACATTTCCTCACGTGGAAAATGTTCTTCAAGCCATTCCAAAGTACTGGACATTTCTGTGTAAAAAGAAATATATTACTTTTAGTGTACCAAATATAGAAAGTTTAGACATATATAAGAAAAAAGGAAGTTTACTTACTAGTTTCTGGTAAGTTGTATTCTTACTCTTGTGTAGGTCTGCTGTTGCTCCTAGATGTGCAGTTTCTGTGAGGTATTATGCTGGAAGCATATCTTTTTTGTTTTGGTATATTCCATTTTAGTACACATGGTATTTAAATGGACGATTGATATGTTACATATATAGGTTGGACTTCTTACTTATTGTTATATATAATTCTGTGAAAAATTTGTTAAAGGGACGTTATGGTTCCAAGTAAAACCGAAAAACCCTTGAAATTCGCCAGTTATGGTAAGCTAAGCAACCATAACTCGCGTCACCACCGTGCACTGCTAAGACTAACTCCCAGGAAATCATAGATATCAACAATGTCATCGATGACATCACATATGACATCACATGTCTGGCTCCCTCTTTTTTCTTTTAGATGCTTAGCTTACCATAACTGGTGAATTTCAGGGGTTTTTCGGTTTTACTTGGAACCATAATGTCCCTTTAACAAAGATTTTTTACTGGCTTTCTTAGGTTTCCAGTAGTGCAACTTAACCATAACGTCACTTATACAATTTGTTACAGTAGTGGCTGTGTAGTTATGGTTAAGTTGCTGTTTCCATAGGAAGAGCACTTTTTGGGCGGCTTATAACTCCGCTCCCCCTGGATGAATCCTAACCAAACTTTGCAAAAAAAAGTATATGGCCCACTCTGAATTATTTGGTGAGGTTTGGTACAGAGGGGGAAAAGTTATAGGGGGGTCCCAAAACTTATTTTTTTCCCATAAACTGAATTGGGGAAAAACTTTGCGCACGCTTACAGCAGAAACCGCTGGATGGATTTTAACCAAATATGCGGCAGGGGCTTGGTCCCGAAAGCGTGCTTCTGTAAATTTGGTGAAAATCCATCCAGTAGTTTTCTTTAAAATCATCTAAAAGTAGGTTTAAAAAAATTTGTGATATCTATGTCTGCTCCGCGGAGACACTGCCCTGTTCGCTCTGCGGGCAGGACACCGATTAGCTAATGGGCTTGCGTCATGTCCACGGACACACGACGTGTCCGTCGATTGGCTGGAGTGAGGCGTGATGTGTGTTAGATTGTTCCGATGCGCCCGCCATCTTGGATCCGCCTACAGCGCGGCGGCGAACAGAAGCGAAATGCAGTTTTGGGGAGTGTTTTGGTGTGCAAGAGTGCTTGGGGAGGTTTAGGGAGGAAGAGATGAGTGAAATACTGTATTAGGTGGCAGGTGTACTGATGTATTAGCCATGCCTGCGCTGTCCGGGATGTTCATAATTACTGAAAATGAGAGGTGTTCTAAGGATAGTATTCCCATCCATGCTATGCGCAGCACGTTGAAACTGTTCTAAGGACACGCATGATGTCAGCGGACTTTAAAATTGAGTATATGCCGCAGTTAAAGTTTTTCAATCTATGGGTGTCATACTGAGTTATAAGTCACCATGGATGAGATATGCTGTGGTGGTTGTGGCCAGGGCCTAGAGTCTTGGGTGCATGGCCACAGGCCGTAGTCTGTACGCCATATACCCAAGACTTTAGGCCCTGGCCACAACCACCAAAGCATATCACACCTATATATCACACCCATAGAATCGAATATCTGTTAGGTGGTTGTGGCCAGGGCTTAGAGTCTTGGGTGCAAATTGAGTATATGCTGCAGTTAAAATGTTTCATTCTATGGGTGTGATAATGAGTTATAAGCCTCCATGGGTGTGATATTCTGCGGTGGTTGAGGCCAGGGCCTAGAGTCTTGGGTGCGTGGCCGGAGGCCGTAGGTACACAGCATATCACACCCATAGATACACCCATAGAATCGAATATTTATCAGGTGGTTGTGGGCAGGGCTAGAGTCTTGGGTGCATGGCCTTTGGCCATGCACCCAAGACCAAAGTTATAAGTATTGAAGTTATATGCCAAAATGGGTGTGATATGCTGTGTTGGTTGTAGGCAGGACCTAGAGTCTTGGGTGCATGGCCAAAGGCCAAAGGCCATGCACCCAAGACCAAACTTATAGGTACTGAAGTTATAAGGTAGCATGGGTGTGATATGGTGCAGTGGTTGTGGTTGTGATATGCTGCTGTGGTTGTAGCCAGGGCTTATAGTCTTGGGGGCATGGATGCCCTCACCACAACCACTGCACCATATCACAGCCATAGATCACACCTATAGATTTGAATATATATCAAATGTTTGAAATAATACTTACTGTTTGAGTTGTTGAGATTCAATATATTTTTTACATGAGTTTGGTACCTGGAGGAAATATTCTTTTTCAATTTCTGTGATAAAAGAAAATAGCATGTTAGTGTATGCATTCTATAAAGACCTATTACATTGCATAATAGACATGTCAGCTTTTTATGGACCCTCATATTTCGTTTAAAAACCAGTGTACTGTGCATTTTGCTCAGTTTCTGTGTTTGTTTTTGAAATCATTTGGTCTGTGGGAAAAAAAAAATCCTTGTCGGATTAAAAAACCCTTTTTTTGTTATTCTACAGTCTATTTTTTTGTTTCCTTTCAGTGTTCACTTGTTTCTGGTTACTGTTCCATCTGTTGGATTGTTGCAGATTTCTGAAGCGGTGTGTTCTGTCTATTTCTTGTTACAATTTAGTGATATTCATTTATCTGTTTGGTTGTTATAGAATCTTGGGCCAGTTACCTGTTGGCGTATTCTAACTGTTTATAGTTTTTTATTAGAATTTTTGTTAATGTTGAAATACAGATTAGTTATTACATTTTGGTTTTAAGAAGATTAAATACGCGTTTAAGATTTGCTGCTAATCTCTGTTTTAGAGTAATGGTACTATCATTACATTCGAACCATTCACATTTCTTTTTAATATATGCAGTGTAGTGACCCACATTGGTTGTGGCTCCTGCATGGTAGATTATATCAATTCTTGTGAAGGTTTTCTTACCAAGTGATACTTGACCATGTGTGAATCCAGTCAGCTTGCTGTTGTTTTTGGTACCATCTGCATTGCACTGTAGAAGCATTAATATTACATAGTTACTATGGTTTGTATTAGTAAGGTGGAGCGATTATCTTAATTACAGGTAGTACATAATCTGCCATGGTTTGTATTTTGTACAAGTTGCTACAATGGAATGGATTCACAATTAGGTATGGATACATACACAAAGCGCTCATTAGGGATTTGTTCCTGTGTCGCATTGTTGCAGAGAGTGCATGTATGTCTCCACATGTATGAAATCTGGAAGATTTCATTTATAGGTATGTTTTTGTTTTCCAGTACTTGTAGTAAGTACATTAGACATTCTTGTGGATCTTCTTGTGAGTTTATAGTGAATTTCACCATTCCAGCACAGTAGTCCAATTCTTGTCTTATTCAGTGAACACTATATGTGTTGTCAGGATTGTTTGTTGCGTTTCTATGAAGGACTAACATTTGCAAACACAATTGGTCTGAACTGTGTAAGTAACTGTTGTCAACAATTGGTGGTAATTGAAATAGAATATTCACTGCTACATTTGCATAGCAACTTACACCAGTTACATTTGAAAATTTGAATGGACCAGATAGTTCTGTGTCCAAGTCATTTTTTCGGAGTGTGTTGCTTCTTTGAAGAAGTACCTGAGTTACTTTGACTAATAGGTTCTTCTTTGGTTGTGGTAATTGATGAAGTATTAGCTTCTTTTACTCTCTTTGGAGGATTTGCAGTCAGATCATGTTGCATTTCAGTTTGAATTAGTTTTCTTTTACAACTTTTTCCTTTTTGTGGAACAGGATATGATTTTATGTGGGGATGTATAGTGAACGTAGTCTATTGTATTTTAAAATGCAAGGAATATCAGCGTTTACTTTACTTGCATCAAAGTTGATTAGAAATAGACCATCAAGTGTAGTAAGCGTGATAGTGCTACGTAGCTCATGCCTTCTTTAAAGACTGTGTTACCAATATTTATCAATGCTTTGTCTAGGGTAAGACCTTGGGATTTATAAATGGTGACTGCATATGCAAGAGTTAGAGAAAATTGTTCTCTGTGTACATACATGTCTTTGAAGAGAAGGAATTGAGCTGTTGAACGCCCTATCCTTTTTACTTCTGAAAGTTTGTCGAAGAGAATATTGACAAACTGAATGTTCTTGTCACGTGGGTATGTTTGAAAGCCAACAACTGTACCCAGTGCTCCATTAACTACTCCTTGGTCCACGTCAAGGTTACGTTTAAGCATTACTCTACAGTTTAAGGATAATTTTAATATTTTCTCCAACCCAGCTGTGTTGGAGATAGAATTTTCTAAGGTGTTTAGTCTTGTTGTGACTTGTTGATACATGGGTAGTGTCATACCATGTATGTCCAGTTTGGTTTGTCTGTGGAGCAAATTTAAATTATTGGTTGCGTTTCTTTTTTCAACATTGTTTCATTGAATTTGGAACAGCTTGCAGGAGTTGACATTAAGGCCATGCAATTGACATTTGTGTGCGCTAATTGTTCCATAACATCAGTAGCACATGAGTTATCACCATAAAGTGCATGCCGGGTTTTTAATATTGCTTGTGCCTCTTGAGATAGTACACCAACTCTAATACTTTTTAAAATGTTGGCGTAGGTGAGGTCTGTAGATTGGCGCATGTTTTTTGTTAATTCTCTGTATTGGAAATGTTGCCAAAGGTTGACAATTCCTATGCTGCCAACAGTTTTACAGCAGTGTTTGTGTCCTAAGGTTTTAAAAATAGGTTCACCTTTCACTGGTGCCAATTGAAGAAGATCTCCGAAAACAATCATGTGTTTTTCTCCAAAGAGTTCTTTGTAGTTTGTTTTAAGTACTTCTTGCAATCTGAGGTGAATCAAAGCCAACATTAGGTTGGAGACCATGCTCACTTCATCTGTTAGTAGCATTTTCATTTGTTTTAATACCATGCGTAGTTCCATTGCAGCTTCTGTAGAAAGTTTGTAATAGTCTAATTTGTTTTGGTGTCCTACTGGAAGGAGTAGTAATCGGTGTAAAGTGACACCGCCTATGTTGTAGGCAGCTAAACCTGTGGGGGCAGTTACAACAGCTGACAGTTTATTCTTTGTCAATTGTTGAAGGAACTTGCTGATGATTTTGATTAAGAATATTTTGCCTAAACCAGCTTCATCACTGATGTACAGCAGTATAGGTTTGTAATTTTGGCAGGTACATTCTTTATTTTCGTGTTGTACACCATGTGCAGTTTCTTTGTTACTTCTTCAAAAATGGTGCGCTGGTCTTTGTTAAGTTTTGATTGTAGTACAGTTAAGTCTTCTGTACCTTCTTCATAGTGACACATGGTGTTTTCTACTTCTGTCATAGCTAATTCTGCCTCATTTGCTATTAGTGGCTGTCCCAGTGGTTCTTGGCTTCCTGTTACAGAAGGTTGACTACTGTTGGAACTGTCCTTATCTAGTTGGGCCTGGACTTCTTCTTCATGTTGCTGTTCATTGTGCAACATTGTTTTGTACTGCGTAAAGTTCACATCGGTGATAGTGCTTTCATTTGCTTTGAAAGCATCTTCATAGCAGTCATAGTTATCTAGTATCTCTTCTTCTTTTCTCCATGGTTTAAAAAGTTGTAGGAGGGACATGTGATATAGTTCTTTCTGTTGAGGAGTTTTTAATGACAATTTGATATGATTAATTAAGCTTCGTTTGGTAAGTTTTACTAAGCTGCCTTCACAATCTATCACTCTATATGTAGCTTTGTTTTTTATTGGGTTTTATATTATTTTTGTATGCAAAGTTTTGGGCTATGTGGTATAGAGACATAGTTTCCAAAGTGGTACTCCTGTACGGATAGTATTTGTCTAGTAAATTGTTTTTCAAAATGTCTCGGCTGTTGGGATCATTTTTGGCTATTGTTTCTATGTCCTCATACGATTTGAGAACTCTTTTTCTAGATTTAGCAGGACCAAGACTTAGCCATACAATATTTTCAGAATTTCCATACAAAGCAGTACCGGTTAAACTATCTGCAGCTTCGTAGGTGCCACATTCTCTATGAGAGAGCATTTTTATGCCTAAGCTGTGCAATTTTTGAGATAGTGTTTTGTCTGATAGGTCATTCCAGAGGTCTTGTAGCTTTGTTTTTTCTGCTTTTCTTAAGTAGGCTGTAACATATCGTGCAACTGCAGTGGAATTGTCTGCAATGTACTGGACATCTATGTTTGCATTGCATGAGTGGCCAATGATTACATTGTAATCATTGATATATTTTGATTCTTCTGTTCTTTTTATGTAATATGTGTTCTTGGGTGATTTACCTTTAACGCTATGTCTAACTGAAGACACGACGTTGTTCAATTCACCTGTTTCTGTAACTAGGGAAACCAAAGCAGCATTTGCTGTAGTATTTCCCTTTGTTTTTGTTTTTGTATTTGCGATGACAATATTTACCACATGTGTGTCTTTGAAATTGCACAATTTGTACATAAAGGCACTATGTCTCGTTTGTGAAGGGATTTCACAAGTGACATATTTTTGGATGAACTGTAAAACAGTGGCATCACTGTCCTGACCAAATTTAGGAGCATATTTAATCCATAAAAGCATGTTGATATGTGGTGCTCCTCTGGTTTGGTATTCTTTTCTCCAAAAGAAGTGTTGCACTTCTCCGAGGGGAGGAACAGTTTTATTACAAATAAAGTGTACCATAGCAATGAAACTATGGTGGAAATATCTTGAAACATTAACAGGATCTAGAGAGCAAAGTTCTCCTGGTGTCAGTATATCTATGTTTGTTTTGTTTTTGTTTGATATGCGTAGGAAATCATTAAATCTTCCCATGCATATTCTACACAACTTAATGTAACAAACCAAGTGGGTGGTCCAAGATTTCTGATCATACAACGTACATCTCTGTGACGTCGAAACCAGTATTCTTTCGTACCATGCATGTTTGCAAACAGGTTTGTAATGCTTGATTATAAAACCTCATCTTTTTCTTGCACTTTTTGTATTAATTGCATAGCTGACATATTTTGAAAGTGGGTTCCCGATTTCAATATGTGTGCAACTCTGTAACATAGAGTTGCTAGCTCACTTTCAAAGAGTAGGTGGAATATGTATTTCCAGATTTAGACAAAATGTGGCTCTTCAGAATACAATCCTAATGAGTGGTATTCTATTGCTGTTATCTGAGTGGGTCTATCATCGTACCTTCCTCCTTTGCCAGTAGGAAATAGAACAGGAAAAGAATGTGCTTCTATACTTTTTTCCCATATGCTCATTTGTGAGCCTTTGGTTTGTCACATTTGGTACGTTTCGAGTGCATCATCTATGTTGTCATTAGAGTGCAATGGATGAATTGTATAATGGTCTAAAATATTGGATACTGCAGCAGGATCCAGAAGTTCAAATTGACCAGTTTCTGCGGACTCAATTATTTCAGTTGTTTCCCTTAAGATTTCTTCAATATTTATTTCTTTGTAGTATTCATTATTATCTTTTAGATATTGCAAGGCTTGTCTAACTTTATGTAAGTCCATGAGTTGTTGCCAATTTTTTTTATCTTTTGTAGGTACACCATTTACTAAGACAATTAAATATTTCTCTATTGGATTTTACTTTCCTAGAGTGTGCACATTTTCTGTCAGATCTAATGGTAAATAAACTACTTTGCCATGAATGCCTTTCACCAATTCACAGGGAGGTAATTTTGCTGTTTTTGGTTGAAGGCGTATTATTGCTTGAAATGGGTGCACTGTTTGAATTATGATGCTCTCATACAAATTGAGTTGTTGCAGGGGTTTTGGTAGTGGAAATAATTCCAAGTAATTTGTGATAGCACGTGAAGGAGTTTGGTTGTTGTCAAGTTTTGTAGTGCAGTAACTGCAAAGTATTAAGGGGTCACTTATTTTGTATTTTTTCTCTGCTAAAAGGTAGAGAGATAATTCAAATCATTTGGAATCTTCATTGTCTTCTATTTTGTATGTTACTTCTATAGTTTTTGTGTTACTTTTGTAAAAGGTTCTGTGGCAACACACACATACATGGTTTGGTACTTCATCGGATGTACTTTTAAATTTTTGTATTTCTTTTTGTATGTGTGTAGTAGAAGGTTGCCATGTGCAGAATTGTTGCTAGTCTGTTCTAAAGCTATTGCATTTTGTAAGTGGCTTTCACTTGCAAAATATTTTCTCTGTATAAAGTCGATTTCGTCTTGTAGGTCTTTGGGTGTACCATGTAGAAGCGTGTTATTTAAATTGGCCAAGTTCTAAAGCATGTCTTTTAGCATAGTACAGTTTATAGACTAGATTTCTTACAGTTGAATGACGTGTTGATATCATTTTGATATCATGGAAGGTGCTTTTGCAAATAGGTCCTGAAATGCAGGCTAATGAATGTCCTTGTAGTCCTGTTTATTTGCACACTGGACAGGTATCCACATTTTGCAGCACTTTCATTTTGATTTTGGCTTTACCTTTCACATACTGATTGAGGAACTGACGTAAAGATTTGAAAGATTTGTTGGGAATGTTACACATTGACGTGCACAGCCATTTGCATACTGGATTTTCTGTTTCAGTCGAATGGAGAGGTAATTCTGACTTTTCTGGGGATATTTTTGTAAGAAGTGTTTCTTGTTCCATGATGGTATTATTCATTTTTTCATTACCTCGTCCACTGCTCTGGAATGTAATTGTGTTTGTTTGGTTTTGTTTGTATGTTTCTTCATTAAAATATGGTTCTGCGGTCGTGGTGTGACTTCATTCACCTCCACAGATATTTAAGAAGTTATTTCTGTTGACATTGCGTTTATTGAGAAGTCTTTTTTGTAGTTTAGTACTTAGTTTTGTTAGTGGTTTCATCCTGTTTAAAACTAAAATAAATAACTTCCTTTTGAGAAGGATTTCACTGTCTACGAGAGCTTCTAGGATTAATTTTCTACGGTAGGTCTTAAGGGTTGTGCATAATTTCGCTCCTGTTTTTATAAGATTCTGAAGGACTCTGTGGCAGAACAATTTTGCTAAAATAAGTTTTTGGTATGGTTACTTGCCACTACATCTAGATTTATAGGAGCAGTGTTAGCAGTAGTGGTAGCTGAATTCTTGTTGATCACTTTCGTATTTCATTTTGATAGAGGAGGCAAAGTTTCTGTACTAGAAGCTTCTTTTGTTTCTCTAAATGACTGCTTTAGCTGTTTTGTTTGAACATTTTGTACAAACTTTGGTAGAGATGGATGCTTATTTTGGACACTTTTATTTTCATTTGCTCTATTTCTGCGTTGCTTTCTACGGACTTGCTTTTTGGTAGGCAGTCTTTGGGGTCTGTTGAAAAAAAAAGTTTGGGTTGGTTTGTTTTGCAATGTATGTGTGCTGTGTGCATGCGTGTATGAGTTTGATGGGGACGATGTATGTGGTGGTGTGTGAATGTGCATTGGGCAGTTACAATGAGTTGGGAAGCCTATTCTTATGTTTGTATGTTACTGCACTGTGGTTCAGATGAGATTAGAAAGTCAGCTAGTGGTGAGGAGAAGCATTAATAGTAAACGTAATGGTGTAAAATTAAAACAGTTCTTTGTTTTGCAGTACTAACATTCTAAGGCTTGAGTATGTTATCTGTGTTAAAAAAAAAAAAAACAGGGATTTGTGTGCCATTCTGCCTGCTAATCTCTGTTTAATAAATGGGCATTTGTGGCCAGAATGGTTCAGAAATTGATGTTTTTTTTGGTGCGCAAATTACATGAATGAACCACACAGTGTCTTTGTGGAACAGTAAGAATATAAAAGTAGTATTGTACTTACTTTTTTTGTAGAATGAGCAGGTTTCTTTGCATATGTATTTTGGAGTTTAGACGCTGCTGATTTTCAGGAGAGTGGTCTTCACTGCAATTGTAAAAGGAAGAAGTTTGTAATTTTGTGTGTTTATAGCACTGATGTTAATGTACACATTGATTTTTATGTTTTTGTGGTAGTATACTTGTTCGATATTTGACCATAGTGTATGCATGCATTTCATTTGACTATGTGCAGTCTTTATATGTTATTTAGAGTATGTTAGTTCAACATGCTTCGTAAATTACTCGAATTTTAAGTTCATGAAATTCACTTGATTTTTTACAGCTGTGTTCCACATAGCAGAGAGGTTTGGAAGTGATAGGTCATTATAGTAGATGGGAAAAATTTGAATAATTTCATATTATAAGTAGACATGCTTACAATCGGGAGCACCTGAGAGGGAGATTTCACCACAGCAATCGGGAACATTTTTTTCTCATACGATTGCATTGGGATTACCATTAATTTAGGCGGGAGACAGTATAAAATTGTGACATTTTTCAATGAAAAATCCAGTCTCGTGTGTAAATCGGGAGGGTTGGCATGTATGTATAGGTTATGTGGGAGACAGTAAAAAATAGTGTGATTTTTCAATGAAAAATCAGGAGTCTCGTGCTTAAATCGGGAGCGTTGGCATGTATGTATTGGCTATGCAGATCTAGTGGCATTACTTTGTTTATATGGAATTATAAGAGCTGTTCATGTACTCTGAAAAAATAAAATATGCATACCTGTACTTTGTAATCATGCATGTGGATATGTATGGATCTGTAAGTAGAAATCTTCGAGACTTGTACAGTAGTTTTTGTATAGGTGCTTTCCGATGATATGAGACTTGTATTCAGAGTGATCAACAGTACATTTGAAGTGCGGAACTCTGATGATGGAGTTAGATGTAGAGGTCTTGGATGTGATTGGTGGATGGTTGTGTGACTGCTTAGCTGTATCCAATGAGGTAATGCAACCGAGAGTGATGTGGAAAGGGTAGAAGGGCTGGCTAAGAGTTACGTGCCGCGCGGACACCGCGGCTGTCCGCGGGTAAGGCGTGCCACATACAGGGTTTTCCAGCAAATCCAGCATGGAAAGGGGACTGTAGGGACCAGGCAATCAGATGTTGACTTTGTTGATTTGTGTAGAAAGAGAGTATGTGTAGTGAAGATGGCAGAGGTGGAGAAAGTCAGGGTGTTGGTGCTCGGAGATATGTTTGTCCATGGTTTAGAGGAGTATTCTCAATGCAGGCATGTGGCAAACAATTTCGATGTTAGAGGAGTGGAGGTGGTGCGGAGCGCTGTTACTAAATGCAATGTAGAGGCAATTCTCCAAGTTTGAAGAGATATGCACTATGGTGCTTTCCAGTTAGGCTACGTGAGTTCCCCTACTTTGTTGGCAGATTTGGAACAGTTGGTTCAAGCAGTAATCAACATCCTTCCAAATGCCAAAGTAATTTTTTGTGGATTACTTCCTAGAGAAAAATGGGACAACAGTTCTGTTTTTTGTCCTGATCAAAGCATTGCTAGGTGTGCAATCAATCGAGGCATGCGTGCTTTCATGGTAAGAGCTGGTATGTTTTTCTGTAACAACGAGAATATTGTTTCGAGTAATGCTGCTTATTTTGCAGCAGATGGTGTTTCTCTATCTTTTTTGTAAAATGCCATGTTCTTTTTGAATGTAAGGGTTGCTTTGGAAAAGGTTATGTGAAGATTTTAGGAGTAAAGTAAGAAGAAAAAAAACCATAAAAAATACAAAATAACAGGTGTCTGCCAGGCATCTGCAAAAATAACAAAAAAAATGGCTCTTTTCTAAGCCCACCTTAAAGGGGAAATGGGGAACACTATTTACATGTACATTCACCACGCTCAGATCCTCTACATGTCCGTGGACATGGCGGTAGTCTGCGGACAGCGCGTATTACATGCAGGGATTCTGGGGTGGAGAGGCATGCAAATGAGAATGAGCAGAGCTAGGGATTGGTCAGTAAAGTTTAGTGCGTGTGTTGTGTAAGACGAGATTTAGTGAGGACGTCTTTTTCCTGAGAGACAAAGAGATGGCTATGGCTTTGTGTTTTCGAAAACAGATTATCTGGATTTTCGGAGACTCATGGATACATTGGTTGGAGGTGCTTGCAGAACTTTGTGGTGTATCTGCAGATCTTGAATTCCCTCATGTGGAAGTGCACTGGCATGGAGTGCGTGGAAATAAGTCGCTGAACTTGGTACCTCTCTGTGCTACTTTACAGACAGAGCGTCAGCCTGACAATTATAATTCATTGTGGAGGGAACAGTTTAGGACATGTGTCTGGAATTTCTTTGCAATTTGCAATGAAAGAAGGACTTGAGAAGGTCATGGACATGTTTCCAAATTCCCAAGTAATGTTTTTTCGTATTACGCAAAGACAAATGTGGCTGTGTTCTTCCTCATTTGGTGCACAAATGGAGAAAGCGAGGCGGAATGTTAATAAGGCTGCTGGTGCCTTTCTAAGAGATGTTGGCATGTCCTCTTTTCACAATGAAAATATTATGTTTTGTAGCACATTCATTTTTCACAGAGATGGAGTCCATCTTAAATACGTGAGTCGACCCTAAGGGAATTACTGTAAGAACATACTTGAAGGATAAGTCTACAAATAAAGTACCTTTTCAATTTTTAGTTCCTGACTGTTACTGAAAAAAACCATGTGGCCTAGATATGTCAGTAAAGGAGAAAAGGGGGAGCCAGACATGTGATGTCATCAGTGATGTCATCAATGACATTTGTGATGTCATCTTTGATGCCGTGGGTGTTAATCTTAGCAGTGCACGGTGGTGGCGTGAGTTATGGTTGCTTAGTTTACCATAGCTGGCGAATTTCAGGGGTTTTTCGGTTTTACTTGGAACCATAACGTCCCTTAAACAAAGTTTTTTTACTGAATTTCATAGGTTTTTAGCATCGCAACTTAACCATAATGTCCCTTTATGGATGGTTTTTCTATGGCCAGGCTCTAGCCAGGTCACCCACAGGACATTGATCTCAGAGGAAGAGGAGGGATACGGTGTAAGTTTGCAACAATTTGCGCCCAAGCTTTCGTGGGAACAGAACAGCCATGGAGCTGGCAGAGGGGAGGAGGTAGGGGGTGGCAGCCTGGCTGTGCGCGATGAGAGAAGGGGAGAGGTGTATGCTCTCGTTCAGTGTGTGTGTGTGCGGCATAATAGAAAATTGTGTCTGCAGTTCATACAAAATGGAGTCTTGTGGCTCATATGCCATGCACAGTTACGTTTAATTCAATGGCTACCTCACACATTGGCCAGAGGTGCACTGTCAACGGTGGAATGAGCATATTGTGTGCATCATCAGGAATGAAGGGGGGCCTGGGAGACCCTTCCTCCCTTACACATGTTCATGCACAGTTGTCTTGAGAAGGGAAAATCAAATGTTAGTTTTCTTGCAACTTCAAATGTTGGAAGCTTCAATCAGACTCTAATTCCTGATCTGGCAGAGTAATAATGTCTCATCTATTATATGTTTCTCTAAGGAAAGCAGCCTATGAAAATGATTTCTTTGTTTCACATGCTATCTATCTCAATAGATGTGTTTTATTGAGATAAAAAAGACCCACAAAACATGTAATTCTGTGCAGCATTATATACAATGGGCCTGATTTACAACAAAAAGAATTCATTGGAACTTTCTAATTTTAAAAATGTTTCTAAATCAGGCCAAATGTGTTTTAAATAGTCACATAATGAAATACATTATAGCATCTATTTTTTAACACTGCCCAATTCTTTTAAACTAATATATATTAGATTGCATCAGAGTGAGACCAATCACATGCACATCAGAAGGAACTATTAAAATCTTTGAATTCTAAATGCATATGCACATTTTAGTAACTCTTATGTAGAGAGCTATAGAAACATACATTATGTTTCTAAATTCTGAATTGTCTTGCAATTTTGAATATATAGTTCTTATTATTCTACAGGTACAGACAAGGAATTATATAGAAAAGACATATTTCAGTCCAATGTAAAGGGCTAACTCACAGTGAAAATATTGCATTATGAAATGTTTAAATACATTGGATCCCTCCAGGCAAAGAGGAGGGGCCTAGTGACTCTTATTTTTTTAATTTTTTATTTTAAAATGCCATTGGTTTATATAATTAAACCTTACATTTATGTTTCAATGGAGAAGAGTACAAGTAAAAATTGGTCATCAAGCATTGAAGAAAAAGATATCAAGTTAAATCAATGATTGTATGTCTTGCCAATATAGTATAACAGCTGTAATCATCCTTCTGTTATTTCCTGCTAATATCAACGACCAACGTTCTTCGGGGTATAATATCCTTGTGGATTTTAGATATAAACGAGCTATTGTAGTACGTTTTGGTGCAAGCACAGTACATACCATAAGCAGGTGGTGTATCGATTCTATAGAGTCTGTTTTCTTGCATAATTTACACGTCTGGTCGCGGGGGATAGTTAGATTTCGAAGCCTGTTGATTTCCTGTGTGGGTAAAATGTTCAATCTTAGTCAGAGGTATAAGTCTCTAACACCTCGATCAGGAAACATTTTGAGGTAGGGCCGGAGTTCATTAAGCTCTCTCATGTCATTTGTGCAGTTCAGGGTTAATTTATACTGGTTTTTAATTTCTTGTGTCTTCACCCAGTCTGGTCTTGCTACCTGCAGCTTTGCTTTTTCTGGTCGGTTTAGTAGCATGTCCAGCGATATGTTGTTGATGATCCTTTGTGCTTGGACAAAGTTTTTCCACTTGTTCAGAGCTGCAGCGTTGATGTTCGTGGAATTATCACGTACTATGTCCCATGCTGGAATGCAATCGGTATTCAGGATTTTCCTTAGTAAGTCAAGTTGCTTCCATTTTATGATAGAGTTTAAAGACTGCAGACCTAGTTCAAATCTTATACGTGCCGCAGGGACAGCATTGGGTAATGAGAGAACCTTTGTCCAAAAGATTTGTTCTATTTTGTTCCATGTGTGTTCATGTAAATTAATCATGGTCTCTCCACCATAAGTCAGAATTGGCACGGCTTTCTGTTTGTAATATAGAATAATAGGTTTAATTGAAAATGTTCCAAATTTTCTATGAATGATTAGTGCTTGACGTGCTATTGATTTTGCTTTGGTTATGAGATGAGTTGCCCAAGGTTCTTCATTTGTCGACTGATTGATCCACATCCCTAGATATTTGTAGAATTTCACTTGGATAAGTTTTTCATTCTTCAATTAGAAAGTCGGTCTCTTGATCGTCGGGGTTATTCCAGCTGTAAGTGCCATAACCTTTGTTTTTTTATGTTGATTTCAAGTTCATTGACTGTCATATAGGTGTCGATGTTCGTCAATGCTTGTTGTAGACCTTTAGGAGTCTTAGAGAGTAGCGCAATGTCATCTGCATATGACATTATGGGAAGGACTGCTGAGTTCAATTTTGGTGGATTTGTTAGAGGAGAGGCTATAGAGTCTTCGAGATGTGAAGTAAAAAGGTTGTAGAGTGCTGCCACCAAAGGACAGCCTTGTTTCAGCCCATGCCAGGTTTTAATGGGTTGTGTTACCAGCCTGCCTTTGGAAAGTCTGATCTGTATTTCGGTGTTCGAGTACAAATGTTTTATTGGTTCGAAGATATTCAATGGGCAGCCCCATTTTATTAGCCTTGACCATAGCAAATCTCGGTTAATTTTGTCAAATGCTAAATGTAGATCAATAAATGCAGCATACGTCTGGGTTTTTGCTCTGTATGATTCGTGTTTTAACAAATTGAGAAGGAATAAGTTAGTCGTCGTGCCAAGATGTTTAGTAAAGCCCGTCTGTCTTATTGCTAATCGTTGTGTCTCTTTTGCCCATCTGGTAAGTTGTTGTTGAAGTATATTTGCGCAGATCTTTCCCAAAGGGTCTAACAAGGAAATAGGTCTGTAGTTTATAGGATTATTAGACGGTCCTTGTTTATAAATGGGGACGAGTACTGCTTTTTGCCATGAGCAAAGTACAGTTTTTGTGTTGTTGATTAGGGACAAGATTTGAGCAAACATTGCAGCCCATATCCCTGGATCTTTTTTGATGATGTAATTTGACAGGCCATCTGGCCCTGGTGCTCTTGATACATTTGATTTGATGATAGCTTCACTGATGTCAATAGGAGCACAGTCCAGTGTCCAATTGAAGTTTTGAGGAATTAGTTCTAATGACTTTCCATTAGACCGTTGTTGGTATAGTTGTTCGAAATGTGACCTCCAGTTTGCCTCTGAAACATCGGAGATTAACTTATTCCCCTGTTGTTTTGAGCTGTTTAGAAGTTTCCATAAGTCACGGGTATTGCCCGGACCTAGTAATCGCAGCATGTTTTCTGCATCATTTTGTTCAATGATCATCTTGTTGTTTTTGGACCAATTTTTTAATTTTTGCTTAGCCTTTTTAATTTTTTGGTTCTGTGTCGAAAATGGTACTTTTTTGATTTGTTTTATTAATTTTTTAAGTTCTTTTTTCTTAGCCGCTATTAAGGGATAATAGGTGTGTTTATGGTCTTTAGAAGCCATCATTTTCTTGTTGTTCGGTTTTTGGTGGAAAGTATGCAGGATCCATTCATAATTCAATTTCTTTAAGTCTTTCATTTGAGTACTTCTGAAGATATCCAGAAGTTGGTTAATTTGCTTTTTGATCAATCTTAGTTGGTTATTGGCATTGTTTATTTCTAAGTCTGGCAGATCTAAGTAGGTCGAACTGGGTCTTGAAACCGGCCATGTTCTTATTAGTATATAGTGACCACTTGCTTCACAATAGATGTTTTCCGCGCGTTGAATGGGGGACTATATTGAGTTGGATCGATATATGTAATCAATAATTCCACGACTCTGGGCTCTCGCCCATTTAGCAGCTGGGAGATTGGTTTGTTGGTCGATTGCATCTAGTCGTGTCATGCTTCTATATGTCAACTCTTTGGTCCATCTTCTGGCACGGTGATCGAGACTGAGGGTGTCAAGTTCTTGACCCAATTTAGAAAAGAGGTGCAAATTCAGATCACCACAAACTATAAATTCAATGCCAGGGTAGTTGAGTGAAGCTTCGTCCATTGCAGTAAAGAATGTATCTATGTATACATCATCCGTGATACTTTGAGGGTTCCAGTATGTATTAAGTACACATATATGTTGGTTTTGGATATTTAGACATTCAGATTTATTGATGGTTTCCGTTTCATGGATACATTGGAGAATTATAATGTGTATCCAGGCGTTAATTATTTCATGCTTAATTTCCTTAAGATGTGAGTCCATACTAATTAGTATCAGTAATCCGGATGAATGTCGTCCTTTGTGATTGGAGATAGCTGGCTTCATATAGTTATTGAATCCATCGCATACTGGTTTGTGGGCGAGCCATGTCTCTTGTAGACATATCACATCTGCTGTTTTAAATTCCTGCCTGGTTTGGCGAAATAGATGGTGATGGCCTCTCATATTCCATGAGCATACAGTTAATAAGGTGTTGGCGTTGTAGCCTGATTGCTAGTGCCGACGCTGAAAAGTGGTTTCTGCATAAGAGTATGAATCATCTAGTATCCTCCTAATCGGATAGCGATGTGTTGGAGATTCTTGAGGTGCCGTTCTTCGATGATCGTAGGCTGAAGAGTCAGCATAGGTCCTTTGATTGAATGATATACTTGAGTTTGCTGAATCAGTTGTTATCGTGATTTGTGAATACTTTGAACGGTCATCATGCGAGTTGTGTTCGATGCTTCGCGCTACTTGGTTTGTTTCAATTGTTCTCAGCCGAAATCCCAGGGTTTGCAGGGTGTCTATTTCGGACGAGATTATGTGCAGAATCTTGTTATTACTGCAATGTAGCCATATGGAGTCTAGCTAGTCTGGGCTGATGAATTCAATCTGGTCGATATCTTTTGTTGTTACAACAGCGAGACCAGGGATGGCATGTAGAAGACGAAGAACATTTTTTCGGTTAAGAACCAGCATTTCATCATTTCCGCAGGTTCTTTCCAGCTTTAGTATGTTTCGAGAGGCAGGTTTCCTTGGATCTATGAATTCTGGTAATTTCGGTAGAGTCAGTTCTCTTGGTAATAGTGATTCCTCTATTAGGGAGGTCTCTGAGATCAGTGAACCATCTAGATTAGTCACCTCGCATGAGTGGTGATCTTGACCAACATTTTTGGAGGGTAACTCCATCAAAGAAGATGAATGGTGGATTTCAGAGCATGTTTGGTCATAACAGTCTATTACTAGTTGTGAAGATTCATTCAGTTGCAGTTTGTTGGGGTTACTTGTATTTTGCTCTTGATTTGAATATGTTGAGAGATTTATTAACAGTTCCAATGTTACATCGTCTGTTTCAACATCATGAGAAATCTCTGTGATCTCTGAGTTGTTATTGGGCAGGGGAATCTTGATAGCTAGTTTGTTAGGTGGTATGATCAGTTTGGCTGGAGGAAGCGTGAGATTTCGGAGAAAAGCTCTCGAGCCTCTTTGTTGTTTTTTGTTTTTTTTTCTTCGGTTTGGTGGGTTAGGTGGTGGGCGATTGGGGTCAAATATACTGTATGTGTCTTTTGCCCCTTCTCTCTGTTTATTTTGGGCCAAATTTGTTTGATCCGCGGTTTTTCCATTCAGGGAGCAATTGGTTATGACAGGGTCTCCGTGGGGCGGACAACTCTCACCGAATCAATAGTAGGCGTTTTGGACTCATCTACTGTGATTAGTATTGGCAAATTCTGTTTGGTATGGTTGATTGCTGTCCGAAGGGGCGGTATTACAACTGATGGATCAGTGGGTTGCGTTTCCATATATTACTGTGGGCGAGGCTGGTAGACACCCTCAGTATTCTTCATGTTAACCCGCATGAGGTCGATTAGGGCATCTGTGAGAAACATTTTGTCAGACCTGTCCTTCCGAGCTAGGTCTGCAAGGCGTTGTTGCCACATCAGGGTTGCTTCGGCTTCTACTTTCAGTCTTGTTTCGAAATTTAGCATCAATACTTCTTATATCTTTAGTTTTGGAAATATAGAGGCAAGAATTGTGGTTTGATCTTTAGCAACTTCCATTTGAGTTTCTTGAATCTTCATGTAGGGAATTAGTGCTTGCGTACATACAGCAATAAGCATGTTCTACAGGTCAACCATCGTTGTAGCAACCGATTCTTGCGGGTTTGGTTTGTCTGCATTATGGAGAGGAGTTCTATTTTTTGTATTAGGATGGGATGGGATATTATAGTCGAAACTGTCTGTAATAGGTGTACTTGTTGTTAGATACTCTTGATGTTTGTTCATATTGGGAATGTGAGGGGCTTGCTGTTTTAGTCTAGGTTCTCTTATTAAGCTAAGGGAACCTATTGCAGGCACTGTCTAATCCAAAATAGCCATTTTATTGGAAAAGGACGAGAGTCAGTCTGACAAGAGAAATGTGGTTTTGGTTTCCAACAGGAAGGAACTAATGGAAATTCTTCATAGGAGGGCTATTGCAGAGGGAACTCAATGCATAAGCATTTCACTGGACAGAACCAAGTTGCCTAAGAGGAATTTGACAACGGTTGGACAGAATGAAAGGATGTGATTGTCTGGTGGAGCTGCCTTAAGATATTGGTGCCCCTTCTTGCCTGGGGCCTTTGAAAGACAAGCCAGAAGTATGTAGATTAACTGAAGAGAATTAAGATAAATATCTCAAGAATTAATAATATCCTGAAGGAACCTTAAAACTATTTTGGGGGAACTGTATGCACAAGCTATGTTAATAAAGATTAAATGGGCCTATTAATGAAACTTTATGAACGTGGATTTAAAATAGATTGCACTAGAATCCAAAATTGCACAGGGCACATTTTTCTCAAACAAAAATAAAGTATGAAATAATTTCCTTTGTTTTCAAAGAAGAACCTTCTATCTGGGTTTTTAAGCTCAGTGTGCAATGTGTCTCACAGATATTCAGAGATTGATAAACTTATTGATCTGTGAAAACAATAGGTTACATAAAAGAAACATTCTGAATGGACTTTTCCACTCCTCAAAATGAAATAGGAAGGAGATTAATATCTCCCCTTCACGCCCAAGACATTAATTCCAATTTAAATAAACATCATTGTTTCATATAACATTGCAAAGAAATAGGAGGATGTTGCCTTTTTTGGACTCCTACTCCCAATTAGAATTATAAAGATGTTGGTAATGCCTTTTCTAGAGCAATTGTATAAACTTTTTCTCGTGTGATGCTTTAATATATCAAAATATGTATTTCTCCAAAATAAAGGCTTCTATCCTGAACTAAAGCATTACGATAGGGTTTACCAGGTTATCACTTCCAAACAGCCTTATATCTGCAACAATTATAAACTAAATTGTCTAACATTTTAAAGTGGATTCACTCCTATGATAAGCCAATATGTTTCTCTGTTGCCAACACTGGTTTATGGCTTCGGAAAATTAAGTGCATCAGTGACTTCTGAACCTGTTATGTTGCACTGGCAAAGCATGAGCTGCAAATCAGGATAATGATGCAGCAGGATACAAATACACACTATGCGTTAGTCATGGAGTTTATGGAAGATGAATCTGATCAGTAGATTACGCTTTTAGAGATGGATTTATCCACATCATTGTATCATTTAATACAAGTAAACGATTTGAAAAAGCAGGGCTTTCACAACCATGCCAGGTGGCAATTCATCACATGGTAGATAGTGTAACCTGTTGGCTATCCCCTTGTGCTTGAGTAGAGCACTTTGTACCTATCACCATATTGTGGAATGAGTGAAGATGCACAGTTGGTTTGTTTGTGAAATAGCAGAAGAAATGGAAACATGAGTAAATATGTGGGAGGTAGGTCTTTGAGACAGAGGGTATCATATCATAGGAAAAGCAACATTGGATATGTGCTAAATGATGCATGCCATGCCAAGTACTCTAGTACCCTAAGGTGTGGCATGGTATTTAGTGAGATGTGTACAATATGAAATGAATTGACATTTTTCCCACTTACTTGGCATGGTCTGGTGTGAATGAAATGCAATGCAAACTGGTAAGGGCCTGCAGCGGGATCTACTGGAAAATTCTAACCCTAAAATTACCCCTGGAGAATCATGTCAGTATAGTGAAGGTATATAATAAAGTAGTATTCTGGTTTACAGAACTAATGTATAAATTACAGGATGGTGAAAGAAACCTATATGGGTCTGTATGGAAGCTTGTGGTTCTATGTGAACATCTTGAATGGGATGTTCAAACATAAATCATCAATGTATTCATACCAGTGCTTACTAAAAAACAAGGAAAGACTTCACTGATATATTTGATTAGATTGCCACAGAAGCATGTTTCTCCCTTATCACATCTCTCATATGAGCTTCATATTACCGTATACATGTGGCCAAGTACTGCCATTTGAATCCTGTTCGCAAGTATTTACAGAGGATACCGGCACATGGTCAATAACGCGTTAAACCAGCCTTTCACATATGAGGAACATTGGCATGATGCATCTGTGCCATATAAGCAACCAACTTTCTCTGAGCTTTGCCTATGAAATGTACATCACATGCATCAGCGCAGCAGGTGAACCACCGCATGCCACATATGCTGTGGGTGTGTGCTTGTGCTAAGCTTGACAGCACAGCTCTTAACTCATTAGCGCAGGTGCAGCGCCATTCATTTGGAATCAGGCTAGGCCTAGGCCGAAACGAGTGCAGTCTGGAGCAACACCCCAGAACCCCATGTAACTGTGCCCCTGAATGGGCACAGGCAGAGATGCTTTGCAAGCTACCACCCACATTAAGTGCCCGTCTACGAGCTGCGTGCACTCCATTTGAAAGTGCAGTTCATACATTTAGAAACTGCCAAGTTCATCCAAATTGAATCGTTGGCATGTGGACACATCACTGCCATCTACCATCTAACTAGATGTCACATGTTGCTTTGGCCTCCACTGCTATCTATTCCTGCACCGGGCGCTTCATTTTAAACAAGCTTTTTTTGGCCAGACCGCTCTTAAAGCCATTCTCATGATGCTAATCCTTTCTACAACATGGCCTTTGACCTGGTCCCTTGAATTGAATTGAGTTCCAGACACCAGCGGTGGACTGGGAACCAAACGAGGCCCTGAAAATGGTTTTCAAAGTGGCCACATATTACACATTTTCAGCAAACCCAACACGTTTCCTATGAAATCATTTAGAAATAAAATAGGTTACCCAACAAGAGAGACCCAAGGTGCAGCAAACTACCGAGAAATATTCAGAGTTCCAAATATAGGTCAGTTCATCCAGGTCAGAGACAATACAAAGTGAACAAATAACTTGCTAAAGTGAACACCACTTCTAAAGCAGGATGGACTTCCACCCCCTGTGCGAAGACGAGCGTCTACCCATTTACCTCTAGAAAACAAGTAGGCTAACATTTAGATGTGTGCTTTAATAATGTTGTGCTACCATAAATTTGATAACAACAATTCGATTGCAATCTCATTTTAGGGCGCCCTGCTCAATTACTATTGAATGGGTAATCTTTCTTTTAATCTCACTGAACTAGTTTTCACACTCACTGTGTTTACCTAATGTTTACCATGGAATTCGCTTCAATGTTCCTGTTTTTTTCCTGTACCCATTAATTATCCTTGCTGCATCTACTCATGAGATGGGTGAAGCTAATGAATGAAGACTCTTAAGGCCCGATTCATGGAATTATTTGCATATAAAATAGGGTACTTGCACAAGCAACTGCACGCAAATCCGCATAGTCGATTCATGGAATCAAATGCGCAGTACTTTTCCTGGACTTGCATGGAGTTTGCGTTGGCTTGGCATGTCTGCGGGCCGTCGAGGGCCTTGCACTTGTCTCCACACAGACCATGGGCATGGCTTGCGCAGAGGGCTGGGAAGGGGGCGGAACACCATCAATGGCGAAAAACATGCTAAAAAGTGGGTGCTCCGAGGGATGCCATGCCGGCAGCCCCTCGCACGCCCACAATTGCGCAGCACGAGATGGATTCGATCGCACAACCTCTCGGCCGCAAAATGTCCATGCAAGTCCTTCATACGATCCGCCACCCGAAGGCAGGCATGTTAGGCAGAATCCTGTGCAGTGCCCCTATGGACCGCTACACACAATTAAGACTGCAAGTGGTAAAACAAGTTCACCTTTGGTACAAGCCTGTACTACTATGTTAAAGTGGTAGCTGTAGCGGAGCAGCCAGGCTGATCTCAAGAGTATATGAGCAGTAGCAGAGATTACACAAAGGGACCACAATTACTGTGACTCAAGCAAACACTGACTCAAGGTTTCAGGTAAAAAATATAAGTATATTTATATTTTAAACCATTCGTTATAAACACAACACTTCTATTAATTCAATACCACACGTAAAATGCACTACAACCAACCAATTCACTTGGTACAGTATAACTCAAGGTAAGTACCCTATGTTTTAACGGACCAGTGTTGTGAAACAAAAGACTTTACCGGGAATACATATGTGATCACTTTTTGACAATAATGACAGTTCGGTTTTACTAAAGATACGCATATCCGCGGCAAGAAATGTTACCGGGGCAAAAACACACTTAGCACCTGAGTTAACCAGGGAGAGTTGGGGGGAAAAAATCATTGGCAATACTTCTGTCAGGGCAGACAGAATCAGAGAACACTAGTGACAGGTATTCAAGAGTCAATAGGCCGGAGCCAGTGTCAAGTGGAACCGGGTTCCTGTTGTCGAGGATCACACAGTCGACAGTTCAAGATTCAACGTTGCCAGGAGTACTTGGATATTGTCAACAGAGGAAGCAAAAGTTATAAGAAGGAGGGAAGATAAGGTCAAGCCTTGGAGGAGGAGAAAAGGGATTCACCCTAGTTCCTCGAAGCAGAACACAGTACCTTATTCAAGGAAGAAGCTGGTGCCACGGCAGTTGTTCCTGGTAGTTTCCTGCAGACCCACAGTTCCTGGAGCTTCGGTAGGAAGGAGGACATATGGAGGGGTCTTCACTACGCAGGGATGAAGCCAGCAGCAGCGACGGTGAATAAAAGGTGCGCTCCTTAAAAACAGGAGAGGCTCTTCGGATGGCTATCCGGACCACTACAGCAGGGTGCAGCGATTTCGTCCAAGAAGAGTATCCTCTGGCTGTGGAAGATGAGCTGGTTGACCCCACCAGGCTCAAGGGAAGAAGACTCCGGACTGGATCTTCTCTGGTTGTCAAAGGGTAGATAGCTCAGGACTGCAGCAGGGCTTCACCGGGACAGGATAGTGCCAGCTGCCGTCTTCTTCTCCGCTTCTCTTCGGTTCCTTGTAGTTCCAGTGGCGACTCTGACTTGCAGCTCAAGAGTCCTGCCTTTTATTAGAAAATACCCCATTCACACATCCCTGGTTGTCAATCACGCAGCAGGGGGGTTGTCCAGCCTGGATAACCACCTCAGCCAATCATGGAAAAGTGTGACTTGGGTTTCCTAGGATACCCTGTGCAGGGGGTGACTACACCCCTCCCTCACAATCAGCCCACCAAGACACCCAGGCACCCAGGCACCCAGAGGAGGGCTTCTTGGCAGAAGCCTGCCAAAAGACAGTGAACAAAGAAGGCAAACCTGGTTTGCCGCGCAAAGTAAAACAAAAGAAGGACTTTAACAAAAAGAAATGGCGATTAAACCTGACGGAGCCAAAAGAAAAAGTATTTGGTCAAGCAGGTTTATGTTTGAGGCTAATATAATAGCCTAAAACAATACCATGTTTATATAGTATAAACACGGTAGACAAGTTAGGGTAGATACCACTGCCACCAGCCAAGTCTAAATGTTAAAAGAGCAAAACAAGGCTTTAGGAGGTACAGATAAAAAGGGCTAAGAAGTAACCCTTTCCAATACTCCATGTAAGATGGGGTGTACTGGATCTGTGGTTAAATGACTATGTAAAGTTAATGGCAACTTTACCCTTTTCTGGGGGACAGTAGTCTGCCTCAGAAATGGAGTCGGTGGGAAGTCTAAAAGACAACCCTGTATCACTGCACTGAAGGTGCTGTGTAACACACACAAGGGGGCTACTGAAGTGGTGTACTCCAGAGCCCGCAATCACAAAAACAGATGAAATACACATGGCAAAACATGGGTAAGAGTGGGGGGAAAGCTCACACTCTTACCAAGTGAAATAAAATAACTCCAGAAATCCAGCAAAGCTGCTGGGAGACTCACTAGGTAAGGGAAATTAGCCATTGAATAAGAATTCTCCCTAACAAGGCGTAAGTACACTTGCGTGTAGGATTTTCAGCACGCAGGTTGGGTTGCATTTCGGATTTCGTGGTGCGTGTACACAACTGGGGTTCTGATGTAACAGGGTGCAGGAACGGTTTACGGGGGTTCGAAAGCACATTTTCCGAGTTTAAACCGAGTTACGATTTTTCATATGCAGGTTGTCGGGGTGTCGGGAACAGTTAGGGGGACCCCTGCGCAGGGTCCCCGAGATGCAAGTCGGCTAGCGGGTGACCCCACGTTCAGTTTGAAGGGAGCATGTATTTGAGCCTGGGGAGCGCCCTAAGTAGCTGATCTGGCTGATTATGCTTTGCGTGTGGGCGTTTCGGGCCATTCCGGCCGCGAAAGCGCCACTTGCGAATACGGTTACTTGGCGCAAAAAATTCTATGAATACACAGGGCACACATTTTCAATTCTGCACAAGCTCATGCATTGTCCTTCTTGGGGCATGGCCTTTGTGGGATTTCTGCACACATTTCCATTAATCAGGCCCTTAGAGAATCCCTGTCTCACCTCTATTTGTGAACACCTCAGTTTGGGTGTTGTCGGGTTTGTGTGTGATTTAGTCCAAGGTGTTTAGCCTTTTCATTGTTTTTTTTTTTTTTTGGAAACTCCATTTTGACCACTTGATTCTATCAAAGGGCATAGGCAGTGACCATTTTTCTTTTTTAATTATTTGTCTGCATTACAGTAGCGATTTACAAAATGTGCTGAGATCTGGTGTAAATATGTGTCACAATCACACTTTAAATGAAAGGAAGAGAGATCGACACTCTCCCCCGAACCACGGAAGCTGAATGAACTCAACCCTCCCACCGTGGTTGGCACAGACACCTGATATATAAAACAGGTCGCCATGTGGAAGCCAATGGGGGGAAGTGGGGTTAGGGAGAGGTTGTGGATAGGATGGGGAATTTAGGAACACCGGAAAAACGGTAAGGAACTGCTACTTTGAATGGGACAGGGGAAACACCAGGAAAGAACCCTACTCTGTCCAGCATGTAACACTGTCCACGTATATAACCTGACTTCCTACCTAGTACACCGTAATACGTGTACTAACCCCTTGTTAGTTGTTGGTTCACAAGAAAACACATAAGCAAGCAACATGATGAAAACAAACATTAGGAAAACTTCCCATCATGTTGGACAAGACACATGGCCCTTCGGGCAGCAAAGCAACATATAACATAAATGATTTCCCTCCTACACTAGTTTACGGCACCAGTGAAGATTTGGTGAACTTGGTAAACGTAATGTCCATGTATCATATTGAGTCTTTTGTCAGTAAATAGTTCATTATTCATAGACACCCATTAAAGATGCAGATTCACTATTGCTTGATACACACTGGGTTTGCCCAGCACAACCGTAAATGAGTGAACACCCTGGATTTCCCAACGCAGCAGTACATGAGCGCATACACTGTGTCTTCTCAGCACAACATTCCAAAAACGTTTGCCGCTACTTATCTTATGTCTGGGAGCCCCTCGGCACTTCCCAGACGAAATGTGACTCGCTGTAAATCACTTACAACAATGTAAGCAATAACCATGCATTTCCCCATACTTATCTTTGGTCTGGGGAGCCCACGGGACTTCCCAGACAGTGACCGTAAAGCCGTGATCCTTATCTGCACTCTCCTGCTCCTTCCGAAATGCGGCCGTCTGTAGTTCATGCATTCCTGCTCTCAATCGCTCCAGGAGCTGCAGGTTTAAGCAAAGACACATGGAACACCGGTGTATAGGTAGAGTCTTTGGCAAACGCAATTTCATAGCTGTAGATGATAAACATGTAAAGATTTCATAAGGTCCAATAAATCTAGGCATACATTTACGAGATCCTACTATAGATAGATTCTTGGTTGATAACTAAACTCTGTCTCCTGCCTTATAGCGAGGACTCTCCTGTCTGTGTTTGTCAGCGTGTCTTTTATAGGTTTCCTTAGCCTGTTCCAAATGCGTGCGCGCTTTCTGTCTGATCTTAAGAAGCAACTGTTTACGTCCTTGTAAAACTGGTACATTCTCTACTTCAGGTAAATGTTCTGGTATCATGTTTTAAACATTAATTTGGGGACATACCCAAGGAAGTGTGCAGCGTGTTTTTATAAGTAAACTCTGCCAACCATAATGCCTGCACCCAAGACTCTCGGCCATCCTCTAAATAGGCCCGCAAGTATTGTTCGAGTGTTTCATTTACTCGTTCTGTCTGCCCATCGGTTTGAGGGTGGTAACTGGTAGATAAGGCACAGTTGATTTCCAACATGCGTCAGAAAGCTCGCCAAAACTTTGATGTAAACTGTGGTCCTCTGTCCGAGACAATACTCTTGGGCAACCCATGTAATCTAACCACATGTTGAAGGAACAACTCAGCTAACTTGCCTGCTCCAGGTATTCCTTCACAAGGAATGAAATGTGCTTGCTTGGACAGAAAATCCACCACTACCCAAATGGTGTCAAACTGCTTATCAGGTGGAAGGTCTGTAATTAAATCCATTGATATGTGTGTCCATACTTTCTCAGGTGTGGGTAATGGTTGTAATAACCCTCTCTTTTTTACATGATCTGCTTTATTCCTCATGCAATTTTCACATTGTAATAAATATTTGCCCACATCCTGCCTCGAAGTAGGCCACCAAAAGTATTTTTCCAACATGGTTTGCATTTTTCTTTGACCAGCGTGTCCTGCTAATGGAGAATTATGGCACCAATATAGGGCTTTTCCCTGTATTTCCTTAGTAGGTAAAAACAATCGATCTTGATGGTACGGCAACCCCTGCCTCACCTTCCTTGCCGGATGACTGGCCTGCCACTTATGGATTTGCCGGGGGGGAAGAGCCTTCTTGACTTCATCAATTACATTTTTTGTAATAGCTCCAATGACTTTTTCTGGAGGAATAATTGCTCTTACTTCACTCACCACACTCTCCAAATTTTGCTGCCTAGACAATGCGTCTGCCTTGCCATTATTCTTACCTGGTCTGAATGTTACCACAAAATTGAATTCATTAAAGTATTGTGACCAGCGTAATTGCCTGGGACTAGGTTTATGAGCAGTCTTAAAGTATTGCAAGTTCTTGTGATCCGTTACCACCACCACCTGATGCTTAGCCCCCAATAGGTAATGCCTCGATTCTAAAAAGGCTGATCGAATAGCCAGCAATTCCTTGTCCGTGATAGAATAATTCTGTTCACACCCTGATAGTTTTCTAGAATAGAAGGCCACTGGGTGCCATACCCCCTCCTTATCCTTCTGTTACAAAATCACCCCTATCGCCAGATTACTAGCATCTGTCTCCACTTGAAAAGCTTCATTTGTGTCTGGGTGTTTCAACACAGGTGCAGTAGTAAAAGCGATCTTTAATTCCTGAAAAGCCCTTTCTGCTTCAGGACCCCAAATGAATGGTGTTAACTTCTTGAGAAGTCGAGTAATCGGCGTTACTAGTGCTGAGAAATTCCTAATAAAACGCAGATAGAAATTTGCAAATCCTAAAAATGATTGAATGTCCTTGATGCATTGTGGTGATGGCCAATCTGTCACAGCCTGTACCTTCTTGGCATCCATCACTACACCCTCTGCAGTTAGTATGAACCCCAGAAATTCCACTTGCCTAGTGTGAAAAGCACATTTCTCCAGTTTAACACAAAGCTGATACTCCTGCAGCCTCTGAAGCACTGCCCTCACATGTTGAACATGCTGTTCCCCTGAAACTGAATAAATCAAAATATCATCAATGTACCCTATAACAAATACATCAATAAAGTCCCTCAACACTTCCTGCATAAAGAATTGAAATACCGCAGGAGCATTGCATAATCCAAACAGCATAACCAAGTATTCCAATAATCCAAATTTTGTCTGAAATGCCGTGTTCCACTCATCCCCCTCTTTTACTCTTATCAAGTGGTATGCTCCTCTTAAATCCAATTTAGTGTACATTTTTGCCGTCCGCACCTGATCCAGTGACACTGAAATTAGAGGCAATGGAAACCTATTCTTAATGGTTACCTTGTTCAATGCGCGATAGTCAATACAAGTGCGTAATGTCCCCTCTTTTTTTGGAACAAAAAAACAAAGGAGAAGAGACCGGGGAAGTGGAATGTCTAATGAACCCCTTCTCTAACATTTCATCCAAATACTCTCTTAAGTGTTTTTATGTCTCTGTAAGGGCATAGATTCTACTGCAGGGTAGCTTTGCCCCCTCCTCCAGTTCAATGACACAATGATAAGGTCGATGGGGAGGTTATTGTTCTGCCCCTCTTTTGTCAAATACCTTGGTGAACTCTCGGTATTGCAGGGGAAGTTCTGCTTCCACGGCTCCCACCAATTGCTCTCTGCTTTCCTGTTTAACTAACCACGCCGTGGGTCCCACTTCTGGTAACATGTGTTCTTTACACCGCTGTTCATCAAACTCTACTGTCTGCTTTTCCCAATCAATCTTTGGATTGTGATGCACTAACCAAGGCATACCCAAAATCAAACCAAACTGTGGTGCGGCTATCAAATCAAAATTAATGTCTTCATTGTGACCTGATGTAAATGTCATCCGCAACTTTTGTGTTTGTTGTCTTATAGGCCCTGACACTAAAGGAGACCCATCCACCGACTGCACCCCTTCCACTCTTTGTTTGTCTTGTAAAGGAAGGCCCAATTGTTTGGCCAATGTAATGTCCACAAAATTACCTGTGGCCCCTGAGTCTATCATAGCCAGTACTGTCTGCTTGGATATTGCCCAACATAACGTCACTAATATATACAAATGAGATGTCTTACTCCCAACTGTATTTTCCACCAATTTGGGGAAATTTAATTCCTTCGGGTCTGTCACCTGAGCTCCCCCTAAGGTCGGGCCACTTCTTTTCCTGCCTCTTTTTTGCTCCGTTCCCCTCCAATACTCCTCTGGGGAGTATTAGGACAAGTGCATATAAAATGGCCGTACAAGTGCTTGGTTGCGTTCTACCTGCGCAATTGCATCTTTTAGTTCTTCCCGTAAACCTTAATAAAACTAAACGGTCTGTTAAGCCACTGGCCATTCTGTTTCAATCCCTAGTCTATTAAACTGTGTCACATATGTTACCAGATCTCGTGACCCCTGTCTTAAACCTAACAACTCTTTGTCTTGTGCCACTGAGACTTCCCGTCTATCAAACAGTCTGCCAAACTCTGATAAGAAATGATCCCAATTATATAACAAAGGATCATCTTTCTGTACCAGAGGCATCGCCCATGCTGTGGCATCGCCTTTTAAATATGATATTACAAAGGCAGTTCTGGCTTGGTTAGTTTCAAATGCTGCAGGCTTGCACAAAAAATGAAGTCTACATTGGGTAAGAAAGGTCATATATGTTCTAGGATATCCTGAAAAACGCTCTGGTGCTGCCAGGGGTACGTTACTAGGAGGTTGCACAATGACAGTGGGATTTCTACTACTGGAAACACTCCCAGTATTGGCCGTACTAGGGCCCTCTAAAGGGGTACCTTGGGCCACCAATCCTTGTACTTGTGCTTTCAAAGTGCTAGTTTCCTGCCGAGCATGCGCTAATTCCATTTGGATATCTTGTAGTGCCTTTAGCACGTCGGCTAAAGGTGGAGGTGTTGTGTCCATTTGGCTTGGGTGGTTGTGAGTATCCCAATCTGGGGGTGGTTTATTATGTCACAATCTCATTTTAAAGGAAAGGAAGAGGGTTTGACACTCTCCCCCGAACCACGGAAGCCGAATGAACTCGACCCTCCCACCATGGTTGGCACAGACGCCTGATATATAAAACAGGTCACCACGTGGAGTCTTTTGTCAGTAAATAGTTCATTATTCATAGACACCCATTAAAGATGCAGATTCACTCTTGCTTGATACACACTGGGTTTGCCCAGCACAACCGTAAATGAGTGAACACCCTGGATTTCCCAACGCAGCAGTACATGAGCGCATACACTGTGTCTTCTCAGCACAACATTCCAAAAACGTTCGCCGCTACTTATCTTATGTCTGGGAGCCCCTCGGGACTTCCCAGACGAAATGCGACTCGCTGTAAATCACTCCCAACAATGTAAGCAATCACTGTGCATTTCCCCGTACTTATCTTTGGTCTGGGGAGCCCCACGGGACTTCCCAGACAATGACCGTAAAGCCGTGATCCTTATCTGCACTCTACTGCTCCTTCCAAAATGCGGCCATCTGTAGTTCATGCAGTCCTGCTCTCCATCGCTCCTCTCCACACGCAGCCTGCCTGCCTCCACGCTGAATCAGAATTAGGCACACCTGCACGCTGCCGTTACCAGTTAATATGCTGTCCTTAATCTCAGACAGCTGGCCAAGCGCGCGTGTGTTGAACTACACACAGACCCAGAGAATGCTGGGAATTGTAGTTTCTAGACCTTCACAGCTTAAGAGGCATATCTAAACACTCCTCGTCTTTGCCAGCCCTGAGTCCTGACAATATGCTTGTGTGATGCAGAGCGTCAGTCCATTTTTCCGATCTCCAATAAAACAAGTCAAGTCTGCGGTTTAATTCTTTAGGTGAAGTTTCGGATCTTCCGTTGTTCCTGGTTCATCAGAATATGTTGTATGACTTTCGTCATAGCAATTAACCATGAAGATGTTTCTCCACCAATCAGCCGCGACCACCAGGTCTCTTCCTCATAAGATGAGCAGAGGAGATGGTTAGGTAGGTCAATCTAATGTTTTGGGTCTCAGGACAGTAAAAGATGTCTTATTGTTTCAATTTGGTTTTGGATTCCACAGAAACAACATTTGTTTGAGTTTGAGAGACCTCGAACCGCCAGAATCTTGTTTGTCTCAAGGAGATTGAGGCAAGCTCTTAAAAAGATATTTCTGAGCGGTCTACTCTGGAATTTCTCACGTTTTACCAGTCGAGCGTACCTCATAATGATTCAGGAGGGGGTTAACGGGGCCGGCAGCTCTACCAGTCCCATTAACCCCCTACCGCCAGGGTTGTAATGACCCCCATTGTCTTTGAGTTGAGCTCTGTCTGTGCAGCTGCTGGAGACTTCCTCCTCTTCTTGGGCATCGCTCTTGAGTTGGGCTGCCAGACTTAATTGTGGCACGCTGATCTCATTGTCGCAACTCACAGGGCTGAGCAGGCTGTCCTCACCAGCACCTGCGTGCACATTGACTCGGACGTCGAGGCGAACCGGTGGCGGCTGCTCCGCAGTTGGCTCCTTCTCTCTATTCAGCACCACACCCTCAAAGGGGTTCCTCTCAGCCTCCAACCAGACATCACTCGGGCAGCAGGGATCCTCCCGCGTTCCTCTGTCCACAGCATGACACGCATTTGGGCGGACGGGAGTGTTAGGCAGAATCCTATGCAGTTCCCTTAGGGAGCACCACAGAAGATTAAGACTACAGGTATATGTAATAAATCCCCTTTGGTATCAGTCTGTACCACAAAGATTTAGTTGGTAGCTGTGGCTGAGCAGTCCGACGTATCTCAAGAGGGAGATGAGCAGTATTCGGGGTTTACACAATAGGACTAAAATACTATGGAACAAGGAAATACTGACCAAAGCTTTGTATCAAAAAGAATATATATATTTATTTTACACACTCTTAAGTTCACACACAAATCACTATCATTAAAGTAAGTTAAACAGTCAGGAAAAGTATACACCCTCCCCATTTAAATTGTAGACACGTTTGAGCAAGAGTGAAAACTGAGCAAAACGGCACAGTGTAAACCAAGCAGAAATGGCACTCTAACAATTTCTTCAGAGCGAGGGAAAGGACAAGTCATAAAGGGTTAGACTTATAAACACACCAGCAACACTCCCAATTAGATTGTGAACAAGTTAGGCAAGGCAATACTTTAGTATAAGCAATACTTTGATGAAAACCGAGCAAAATGGCACTTCAGCAATATAGAAAGGGGAAGGAAGGATGGTTATACGAGTTTTAGGTGTACCAACACATTTCTTAGTGAGAAGCAATCTAGAGAAGGTAGTTGTAACAGATTTATCCAGAGTCAAGAGGCTTGTGCCAGAGTCAATGGTACAAGGCAAATGCCCGAGATCAAACTGTTCTAGTCGCTGCAGTCAAGTCTTTGTTTAATGAGTTGAAAAGGTGGTTGCAGATGTACAAAAAATAATGTTAGACGAAAGGGGCGGCCAACCCAGAAGGTAAGTAAAGGATTTAAAACACCTTTAGTAGTACCCAACGAAACGGGAGGCCTGGCGGAACAATGTACCTTAAAATTGGAAGAGGCTCCTGTGGTGGCGGTAGTTCCTGACAGTTCCTGTAGTTCGGAAGATCCAGCAGAGGAAGAGAGGCTCTCGACGTGGAGGAAGGTTCGAGTTACTGCACTGCTCATGGATGAAACCAGCCACTGTGATGCCAAGATGAACAAAAGGTACGCTCCTTTAAATCCCAGTCGTGGTGGACGGGTGCCTGGCTATCCGGTCTCATAGTGCTTGGCACTGGCGATTCGACCAAGGCAGGTCCTGGAAGGATATTGGCGAACTGGTTGGCCCCACCAGCTCAAGGGAAGAAGACTCTTGCAGCTGAATATCTCCTCAAGTCGTTGGAGAAAAGTGGTGAGGATCTGCAGCAGGGCTTTACCGGTGGTTCAGTCGTTCCAGATGTCTTCAGCTTCTCTCCTCTTCAGGTTTCTTAGTTCAAGTGGTGACGTCTTGTCCTCCAGTCCTCAGAGCCCTGCTTTTACGCAGAAAAAACCCCATTCATACAGCCTACCTGTCACTCACACAGTGGGGTGGCTATCCTGGCGGAATAACCCCCCAGCCTATCAGGGCAGAGTGCGACTTGGATTTCCTAGGTAACCCTGTCCAGGGTGCCTATTCCCCCTCCCACACATTCTGTCTATCCCAGACTCAGTGGCGCAGAGAGGAGGGCTTCTGTGCAGAAGCCTGCCAAAAGGACGAACAAAGGATCTCCGACCTGGGTTAGGATTTCAGAGAAAGACACGAGAAAGAAATATTATCAAAGATCTGGCAATAAAAACCTACCGGAGTAAAGTTAATATTAAAATAAACCAGCAGTATGTTAGAGGCTGTCAGTAAAAGTGGTAGCCTCGAACAATGGGAAAATCCCATAGGGAAATATTCACGGTCGAATATTTACGGTAGTAACCACTGCCACCAGCCAGAAACTTTGGAGAGAGGGACTGGACGCTACCCTCTCGAAAATGAACACTAGGGAAAAACTATTAACCCTTTCCAGTACTTCCATAGTAAGATGGGTTTTACTTCCATAGTAAGATGGGTTGTACTGGTTTTGTTCATATCTATTGACTAGTAAAGTCAATGGGGACTTTACATGCCCTGGGAGACAGTAGTCAGTCCCAGGGTATGGAGTCTATGTTTGGGGGTCCCTATGACACACCTATGTTACTGCACTGAGGGTGCTGTGTAGCACACATGTTAAAAAGATGATTCCTATGAGGGTGAGAAAAGCCCCATAGACCATAAGCACACACGATAGCCTAAAAAACACACTAGCAGTCTTTCTAAGAGTGGGAAAAAAGAGTCTCACTCTTAGCAGGAGAACAAAATAAACTCTTCAAATCCAGCAAAGCTGCTGGGGGACTCTATAGGTAAGGGAAATTAGCCTTAGAAGAGAATTCTCCCTAACATGGAGAGCACTCTCCCACCGCCAGTCTCCTCCCTCTGCGAGGTCCCACATGAGCAGGGAAACACATAACCCGCACAAAGATCTGTGGAAGCTGCTCCACAGCCGTCCACCTCCACCCGCTCGCACCTCACTGGAGGCAGCCATCACCGCCTCTCCTCCAAAAGCCAGGTGAGGGGTCAGGCGCAGAGGGTGCAGGGGGACTTAGGGAGGTTTTCATTGAGGTGGCTGTGTAGTTCATAGGTAATTCCAACGTGGTGTTCAAATTCGGCAAAAGTCTCTCGGCTCTTGGCGTGCTGAGAATATAGTTTTGTGGGTGAGACCTGCGAGCAGGGGTTCCGTACGCCTTTTCTGACCAGTTTTTCATTTTCAAATTTACAGATTTTCTCACGTCCTACTGAAGTTGCAAGGGTGTGCAAATGAGGGATTGCATGTAGGTTTGATGGCAACAGGGGATTAACTTGATGTCCCGGCTCTGCTTTTTCTTCTCGACAAGTCTTGGCTGTAAGCGGTGGCATCTGTAGCGTCCATAGCAGCCATAGACTGGCAAGACTGCTACTCTGCCGCTACTCCACAGCCATTTCACGGCTGTAGGGGTTTTTTAAACACTGCTCCTCCTCCACCTTGATAAACACTAAAAACAGACTTGCTGAAAGAGAGTAGCTGCCAAGACTGCTACTCTGCCGCTAATCCGTGGACGCTGCGCAGCTGTGGGACGGGGGTTTAAACACTGCTCCTCCTCCACCACGATAAACACTGGAAACAGACTTGCTGAAAGAGAGTAGCTGCCAAAACTGCTACTCTGCCGCTACTCCGCTGACTATTGTAAAACGCCATTTGCATTTATATATTCACTATCGTTTTACATCAACTACTCAAGGAAGTAATTTGCAAATGCTAATTTCAGTTTCCATTCTAGGAATCTCTCTTTCACGTGCTTTCCTTGATATGTCATCGGTTCACTTTGCAGCTTTAGCAAGCACAAAACTTTCTATGCTCAAGTACAAGTAAACAATATTTTTGAGAACACATCGCATTATTTTACTTATTCCTCAACGGCAATTCAATGAAAGTCACGTTTCACTCAGCTATTTATTAATTATTTTATGAACAATTTCCCTAACACATCCCTCTACTGAATGCAGGAAAATACGTCAATAAACACGTTGTTCTGTTATATTTCTTAGCACGTTATTTTCGGACTGTTTTTTAAAAGGACACGGTATGCCATGCAATATGCAGTGAGAAACATATGATGCCATTGCTGTTTATACCTGAATGCAACCCGGTTTGTGGTTTGAAAAGACATGGGGACTGATTTCCAATGCTTTTTTTCAGTGGGACTTTACCATTGAAAAACGCGTTTGTAAATCAGGCCGGTGGCTCGTTCAGCGCTGGGAGAGCGATGGGGCCTTTCCTGGCCGATGAAGGGAATGTAACCATGACATTTATCGTTGGTGCACTGAAATGATCCAACTGTGGCAGTGGTGCAGCCTGCATCTCAACTGAGGGAGGAACTGCACCGTATACATGTGCTGCTATGGCAGGGGTTCCTATAAAGTAAGGAAGATATAGCTATTTTTTTGGAGTATTTTCGTGTGAAGTCGTTTGCGCTTTTGTAGGGTGAGTTTGTCTGAAGTACTTGATCTTTCGAAGGGTACTTCAGATTGTAAATACCAGATTTCACTGGTATACCAGTAAAAGTAGCTCACTTGTACTACATTTGTTAGGGTTAAAGGCTGAAATGTTCCTGCCAGAATTTGAACGCAGACATGCAGTTTTCACACACGTCTCTGCACGACCACATGTATATGAACATGGCCCCCATACCCTGAACCCGCTTATTTGGCCACCCCGTTCAAAATCCAGAAAATAAGAATGTGTGAGCCAACGGCCAAGACTGCAGTTATGATTCTTTCACACCAGTCATATGGTGTTTTACAGGAGTTATCATAGTTGACATTGCAATAGGAATGTGAGTTTTTGAACTGCAGTTTTACACATGTGAAACACAAATGTTGTTTTCCCTTTGCTGAAAAGCCTTATTTACAAAAATCGTTTTTCAAATGGGAAATCCCTTTTAAAAGGGGGTATAAGAAATAACCCCATGCCTTTTCTCTAAAAAAACGTACGCATCAAAAGAAACCTTTGCAAATAAGTTCACATTCTGTCTTGGAGCCCTCTCCCACATTCGTTGTTCTGATGGAATGTCTCGTGTTTGTTTACTCTCATCTGTGCGTTAAGGGTTGGCGTTGTGTTCTTCCAGCATGCCCGAGTGTATGGTGCCCCAGGTAGTCTGTCTCAAGCAGGATGCTGCTCAATTCCCCACCACCTGCACAGCTCAATTTTTTCACACTGGTGCAATTTGTCCTGGGTTGGCGACTAGTACAAACTCTCACTGTCCATGCATCATGTTCACACTGGTGCAATTTGTTCTGGATTGGCCACTAGTACCAACCCTCACTGTCCATGCATCATTTTAACACTGGTGCAATTTGTTCTGGGTTGGCCACTTATACAAACCATCATTGTCCATGCAGCATAGTGCCTTATTCTCCCATGACTAAGTTGACATCTCTTTGCTTTGTTCTTGTATGGACCATGCCAGTTACTAGGACACTGTGATTTACCAGAGGTTGTCTTGGCATCAGGTCCCTGCACAGTGCACCCCATGCAATCCCGTTCATGTCTCCTTAAACGGCAGTAATACTCTCTGAAGACTATGGGCCTCATTACAACCCAGGCGTTAAGGGGTTAACAGCGCCATAAAAGGTGTTGGCGCTGTTAAACCCTTAACGCCTGATTACGAGGTCCCTTTGCGGGTTGCACTTTAACGCCTGCTTTTCACAGGCGTTAAAAAACCAACCTGCAAAGGGACCTAGGAGCTAATTACGGTACCGTAATTTACGGTGCCGTAATTAGAGCCTTCCCCATTCTCATTGAGCCCTATAGCACCATGGTTTAGCGCCGGGGTTTGCCGGCAACCCGCCTGTACTATCGGCGGGTTACAGGCGAACCCTCATTACAGTTACCAGCGTGCGATATCTCGGTGTTACCAGGATATTATGGGTGCCAGCAACAGTGGTAAGTTCCCATTCCACGGAATCCCACTGGACTCCATGGAATGGGATTGCCACAATCAATGACACTGGTAGTACCAGTGCTGGTTATTGGGGCAATTCTTTGAAAGTAGATGCCTGAACTTCCGGCAGATCATGCCTGTCATTAGTTCACTGCCTCTACCGGTCTGTGTGCCGGTCTGGTAAAAATGCTGGGTCTGGTATTACCAGGCATTTTACCAGCATTTTTACCAGACCGGCACACTCATAATGAGGCCCTATGACAGTAACTGTGTCGGTTTGTCCATTGAAAACAAAATCTATGGGAAATTAGGGCCTGCTAAATCTGCACCTGACAAGAGAGGTTAGTGCTGCATCAGCCCCTGGCCTATTTCACTCATACTCTCCCCCTGTTCCACTTCAACCTTCTATCCATTCTTGATGGACTTGGGACACACAAAATGGTGACACTACTGATGCTCTTCTACTAGGCCCTTGATATCTTCTAACAAATAGCAGAACATCCTGCCACATGTATTAGACACCATATATCCTTCTCTTCCAAACTGAATAACCAGGAGGCACATGTAATGCTGCCCGAAGGATGAACCCCAAAACTGGAAACATGGTCTTATCCTGCAGCCCTCTCCATGCAGATCACAATCATGCAGTCAGCGCTGCTTCACTCATTAACTTATGGCTATACTGTGCTTACACCCTGTAGGCCAACCTTCCTGCCTAACATATCCGATTAGACCTATTGCAGAATGCAACGGGATACCTCATTGCTAGCAAGCTAAATAATCATACATTACCACTTTATTGAGAAAACTCCACAAGCTCCCTGAGAAATACATCATCTCCTTCAAAATATTCTCCCTTTACTTCCAGGTTCCTCTATGGTCCGGCCACAAACTAAATGCAAAACAAAATCCAACCCTCCCAGAAACCATGGTTTGGCTGCACAGACAATACAAACGGACCCCTCTCTAAATATTGCATTAAAGGAGTCTCAGTAGCAGCTCTTTCTCTATGGCACACTGGTCGTTCTCACCCCTGCTGTTCCAATCCCCTGCTTCTCATTAGCAAACCACTAAATGCATAGCCTTTCATCCAGTCCTTGTTTGCCTTGCTATCATGAATCTCTTAAAAGTCCTTCCCTTCCCAGATCTTATCCCTCTTCTTCTAAATCTCCTCTTGCCCAGGGCCTAGAAACATGTTACTCTGTGGCGTGTGCTGTGTTGCTTCACAGAACCTTCCAGAAGTTACAGACTCAGCATTTGCACCAGGGTCTTTCCTGTGAGCACGCGGTTCTTCTCTCTAAAGAGTAACTGGCCCAACTTCATCGGTGGTTGGATTGAAACAATGCGTAGAACAAATGGAGATCTATTGCAGCCTTTTTCTCCAGAGCAATAGATGACACTTGTATAGGGTCGGGCACATGATCCAGAGATGGCTCCACTGGAGGGACCATTTTGTGGTATTTGGTCTCCAAAACTTTCAAACTTTTCCTGAAATTCACCATAAAGGTTTGAGATCATCAAGGATATATATTAGGGACCTGCAACAAAGGACAGGCTGCGGCCCTGTCATCCCCTCCCAGGAACCGATACCATATCCGACTGGGCCCTGTCAGGCTTCACGGGGTATTGGGATATACTTCCAGCATTCGAGTACTGGAAATTGAAAATAAGTGTCAACTATTCTTGGATCCTGGCAGAAGGAAGCCTATAGGGAACATTGATGGAGCTGGCAGGGCATACTGTTGCTTTGAAGAGGTGTGGGGGCGATGCTCCATACCCCTACAATTATGAATAATGACACCTCTCACATTCTATCAGCAACCACTTGCTCCTATTATTCCTGCCCCACCTGGCTATCTCTCTGTTCTTAATCAGCCTAGTCTGTACAAACGAAACGCCTTGATAACCTTGGGTTTGGGCATTACAACAATATTATGAATAAATAAATAAAAAGTGACCCACACATTTTCTCAGGTCATTTTTTCTGCAATTAGCCCATCATTAAGGATTACTAATGGCTTGCTTCTCCTTGCTTCATAGCAATATTGGTTAACATTCTGTGCAAATGTTAATATTGCAGTTACTTGTTGCAAGTGACTTTTCACCCAATCTTGCCTTCCTAATGATGTGCCAATTTAAACTTTTTGCCCGAACTCCATTGTTTAAAAGTGAGGTTCAGATAATATTTGCCATACTGTGTAACTGTTATTCAGCAATATGTTGTTTTGTTTTTTTCAACACAACTTGCAAAAGTGCAGCCATGAATGATATATGATGATGTTCCAAACAGAGCAGATGTGAAAATACCAGGGAAGATGTTTTTTGACCAATTCATCAGGGAACAACCTTCACACGGAGAGCTCGAGGCTATCAGATGACTTAAACTCAGAAATGTTATCATGGCAGTCCGTCTGATAGCACAAAAGTGAAAGCCTGCTTCTGGGACAAAATAAATACTGGCGGTAAACACGGTTTTGCTGTATTAAGAGACGCTGAGTCTTTTGGGGACAGAATGTGAGCTAAGGTTGTCGCTCTGTATTTAAGGTACCTGCCATTGTGCGCTGGTTGCATGAAAAGCTTGCTTTCTGCCTGTCACACAATCGTCAGACTCACTGATAACAAAATGTATGAGGAGTGCGTCCTTAGAGAGGAACGCATGCGTTTCTTTTACCTGCTTTAAGATTCACTTGGAAAATAGAAGCGCCTGTTTATGCATTTCCTCCAGCTGGTTATGGAGCCTGAATTAAGAAAAGCAGCACAGGAAAGAAGAACTTGTATTTCCTGGCACTTTGGCAGCTCTCAAGCTAATGTAATTTGGAGAAAAGCATGAGAAATTCATGCAGGAGGTGCAGGAGTTCCCTAGACATGCTGTTAGCTGTTTTGAAGCAACAATGTCATGTATAACAATTGTGTTATTCTGTGTCTCACTAGAACTAACTTGGTGATTGCTATTTTGATGCAAACTGCGTGTAGAGTTCATAATTATTCATGGCTTGCCCAGTGTGCAATGTTACTTATGTATTCAAACACAATGCCCCTCATTCCGAGTTTGGAGGTAGCCATGGCGCTATTAGCGCCATGGCTGCTTCCAAAATCGGTCCGACTCCGGTCTGGTGAAGTGAGTATTTATTGGTGCAGTCCGAGGTCGGCGGGACCGGTAATTCCCCATTCACCAGAGCCATTCCCCATTCCCATTTGAGCCCCCATAGGGCTCAATGGGAAGGCGGCACCAACGGTACCGCAAATTGCGGTACCGTTATTGACCCCGGTGTCCCTTTGCAGGTCCCGTCCATATTGAGGGAGGACCCGCAAAGGGACCTCGCAATAGGGCGCAAAGGGATTACCGGCACCGGAGTCATTACCGGTGCCCGATATCCCTTTGCGCCCAGGTCGTAATGACCCACATTATTAGGCGTGCAAATGAAAAACAACCACAAGAGGAATTGATGTTGCCTCACAGAATTGCAAGGTAAACTTTCAAAATAAGTCAGGCTCTTTAGCAGCTGCTTGTTCTATACATTTTATGAGTGATTGGAAACAGGCGAACGTGGCAAACATGGTTGTGTATAAGACAACCCTTAGGACCAGAGCGTTTCTCTATGGGATGGCACAGTTGTAAAACGCTTCTGTGAATCAGGCCCCTAATGAATTTCCCATCGATCAAACGCTAACTTTGTGAGGCAAACTGACAAGTAGCTAATATTTTAAAATCGACGTTATGAACATATGTTTGCATAATATTAGCACCTGCAAGTAAAGACCAACTTCACTGAGAAATTTAGCACGTGCTAAGTCCATTTGAAACTGGGAGTCTAAGTCTAAGGCAAGGAACGTTCAAAACAAGGAAGTAATTGTGTCTTGAATCAACAGTGATTGTGCCTTGAAACAACTTTGATATGGAAATGACATCCAAAGTGATCTGAACATCTAGAGAAAAAAGCAGTCCACCAGGATCCTACAGAACTTGATTTAGGTTGATGCGTATGCTGCTTTAACTTAGAATCCTTTCTCTGTGTAACGCCCACAAGGTAGTACAGTGCGTTCATGAAACAAGAAAAGGGGGTAGAAGCATAGCTTAGAAGAGCAGATAGGTAAACCATTTGGAAGAATTGTGCTATTGATGATAGTAGAATGAAACCTGGGGCACATATATTTTTTTTTTATTGATATAGTTGAAGAATACATTTTTCAATATTTTTACATACAAAAAAATATAAAAATCATTCAAATTAGGTACAAATCAAAATATTCAATGTTTCATGTTGCCATATAAAAAGTAATAACACATAGAGCATAATCATCGAAAGCAATAAAGCATGAAGCATAATCATCAAAAGCAAAATCAAATCAAAGTAAATGGATAGGCCAATTAGCATAATATCTTAACTTTAATCATCTTCTGTTTTTTATATGAAGAAGTGATTATACAAGTTTTCTCATTCATTCTAAATTGTCATTTCCTAAATCAAATGTTATTAAATAATGTATAAGTGCAATTCTGATTTTGTTTAAATTAGTATTATACATACTATGCCATAATTGATCAGAAGTTATTTTAAAGCTCTCAAAGTGCCGTTTAAAATGCTCTATTTAACGATTTAGCAAGGAAGTACAACTTGTTATCAGATGGGGTAGAGTTTCTGGCTCTTCAGGATTGTTACAGAAGCGACAAATATTTTTCGTTGGGGAAATTAATTTCCATTTGGCTAGAATATCTCTCGTATGCCAAACGTTTAGCCAGAACCTAATAAAGAGGTCTCAATATTTTGGATATGGAAATTGTAGCATATAAGATCCTGGTGTTCTTAATGTCTTAATCAAGGTATAAAAAACTTTAACATTTTTGCATATTAGACATTGTGATCTTGTTTGAATCCAGTCTGATAGCATGATTTTTTCTTTTGCTTTAGCTGGATTGGTAATCAATAGATGTTCAGTCACATCTGTTTTAAGCAAATATTCTTTAACCTTGACATGCCATTCCATCATGCTTTTATGCTCAGTCAATACTTTATACTTAGACAGAATATCTAGTAATGTTCCAGTCTTGGAGCCCCTAATGCATTTCCGATACAGACTGCACATTTTCCACATGTACATGGCATACAAAGATGTTAATCCTAATTCATAGCATAAAATGCACATTGAGATGGTTTTCGGCAGATTAAACAATTTTTTCCCAAAAATCCCCTCAATCATCAACCAGAAGGATTAGGCACGCCATGCTTTTGTCTCTGAGCCATATAGGACTGTTGGTACTGCTTTTTGGAAATAGAAAATGATTGCTGGTTTCAAAGAAAATGTGTTATACTTATAATTTAGTATTTTAGTTTGTGAAGTGGCTGTAGTCATTTTAGTTCTAACTTCCGTGTAGTATGGTGCATCAGATATCAAATTATTAACGTTCAGACCCATATATCTGTACTTAGATACAATATCTAAAGGTTTCTGCTGCAAGCACCATGGTTGACGGATCCTTCTCTTTGCATAGTTGGTGGCTACTATAATAATTTTAGATTTGTTCAGATTAACAATCAGCGTGTTGCTATTGGCATAGTTGTTTAGTTAGTCCAACAAGGCCTGTAATCCCCTGCCCGTTCTCGCCAACAGCACAAGGTTGTCAGCATAAAGTAGCCAGGGGATCGAACAGCCTGCCAATCGGGGGGAATCAGATATTATGGTTGTGAAATGATTTATTATATCAGCTATGAAAAAGTTGAACAATGAGGATGCCAGAAGGCATCCTTGTTTGAGACCTCTGTATGTGTGAATGCATTGGGTTAATTTGCCATGCATCGAAAGTCTTATTTGAATTGAAGTATTGGTATGGAATTCACGTATCCAGTGTTGAAGGTGAACAGGACCGTTGTTTTTTGCTAATTTATCAAAAAGCAGGCCTCTGGAAACCTAGTCAAAGGCAGTTTCAAGGTCGATAAAAGCCATGAATAAAGATTGTTTTAGCTGCCACTATTTGTGTTTGATAGCATCTAGTACATGTACATTGATGGAGGTTCCCAAACCAGAAATAAAGCCTGTTTGATAGGGATCATTAATGTTGAGTTTTTTTGACCATGATACAAATTCAGCCAAGCCCAGGCGGGTAAATAGTTTTCCTGGCACGTCTAATAGTGTTATTGGTCTATAATTTCTAGGATCTTGTCTATCTTGTTTCTTATATATGGGTACAATTATGGACTTTTGCCACAACTGTGGAATTCGCTGAGAACAGATTACTTGTTGAAATATTACTCGCAGTATATTTTCCCACGCTTCAGGATGGGCTTTCCACATTACCTTGGATAGGCCATCCGGACCGGGGGCTCTAGAAGAGCTCAGTTTCTTTATATTTTCCAAGATATCCACTAGATCTACATGCAGAGAAAGTAAGTTGTGAGAAGGCGTAAGAACAGGCTAATTAGCCCAAGCAAAGTCAGCATAAAAAGAGTTGTAATAAGCTATCCATGTTTTCTTAGATACCGCATTCATCTGTATAATGGATTGTTGGTCAGTTTATATGGTTTTAATAAGACCCAATATCATGCCAAGCTTTTCGAGGCTATAGTACACAGCATAAGTTGAACAACTTTGAGCTGCATGCTAGCTTTATGCTGTTTCAGCCAGTTCACATATCTGGTCTTAAGTTTTTTTGTTTGTGATACCCTGTGGTCCAGGGATCGATGATTTAGCTCACAAATTCGTTTCTTCATTGTGGCTTTTGATAGCGTAACAAGATTGTCCAATGCATGCAAGTGAAATTTTTTAGAACTAGTATTAGGACTTCTTTTCTGGTCAAATATACGAAGAGCTGCAACATAAATTCCCTCTCGGATGATTATATCTGGACATAGAATGTCATTGGGAAAGTAAATAGTTCCAAGTAAGTCGTCTAGTGTAGATGGAGTCCATTTAAATCTGTTGCCCCTTGCTGAGACAACTAGATGAGTGTTGTAATATTCACTTGAGTTTGTTATAGGAGTGGCAGACTAAGACCAGGCCATTTCTAATATGTCATGGTCGCTGATGTCTTGTTCAATTACAGTGAAAGATTTTAGGCAGGCATAGAGGTTGGAATCAACATAGATTTAATCTATAAGAGATGCTTGACTGCCTCTTCTCCAGGTGTTTCTAGGTGGTACATCATTTTGAATGGAACCATTCACAATAATCGGGCCTCTTTCTTCCATTAGATGATTCCACTTTTTAATTGAAATGTGATGGTTGTTACCTTGTTTTCCCAAACAATTCTTGTTGAGGTCACCTGCTATAATAATATGTTCTATGTTTGGATCTTTAGCAATGCGATTGAGTCAATTTTCTATATCTTCAAAGAATTGCTTGTCTTTGATTGCTAAATGGTTCCAGTACAAGTTTAGGCAAGCAACATGCTTAGGAGTAGAGATGACTCTGACTAATTGTATATAACTGCTTGGGGCCGCCCAAGCTATTAAACTCAGGTTTTTATAATTTTTCACTGCTGACATAAGGCCAGCCATCAGTCTTCCTTTAAGCACATTGGTCGCCGGATTTAACAGTACTTGATGATTGTCCCAAACTGGAGGAGTAGTGAGCCATACTTCCTGAAGAAAAATTATATCAAATTTTGCTAGCCAACTCATCAAAGATTCTGCTAGGTGCTTATTACCATGTGTATTCCATGAACCCAAATTGAGAAGTTGCTGTGATCTGGATTCAGATTGTTATTGATGATCTTTTATATGATGCCCATTAGAAAGGATCACAGATCGCATCTCTGTTCATTGTGGAACAGAAAATCATCATTGCTGTAGAAAACCATGGTTTTTCCAAGTTCTGTCCATGAATCTTAGATGGATTTTCGATATCCTCAGATATCATATCATTTGTATTCAGTAGCAAGAAACCCAGTTGATAAAGTTCATGTCTTGCCTGCCATATGGTGTTCCTTACTAAACCTGATGACATTCACAATTTGACTACAGATGTATCATGTGGATGTATAAACTCTACTTGTGCTATATCGGTTGTAGTTACATCTTGCAGACTAGGCGTGTTACTCATAATATTCAGGACAGAAGCTCTGTTAAGATCATATGTCTCATAATTACTTCCATGACACTGAAGCATTAGACTGAAACAAGCTGAATTTTCGGTTGTATACGAATTGTTAGTTACAATTGCTCGAATTACAATTGACCTTTTCACAATTGACTGAATTGTGGAGGTCAATTGTAAAATATGTGCGGGAGGAAACCCCCCGCAACTCCCCACCCAACACAAACCCCCCAAATCCTATATATATGCACTAAGCACTTTATAGACTATCAAATATTTAACTCCGAGTAATATATCCGGGTTGATGCTGCTTTGCATATTTGCACCAGGTTGTTTGTTTACAGTGCAGCTTTGCACCACACTATGCACTTTATTCATCGATGCCAGCAAAAGTCCTTGTTTACTTTATTATGTGAATGGCTAGCAACATTGCTGTTAGTATAAATTTAAAAGCTATCATAGCAAGACACCATTCATATATCACAGCAGTAATTATGGGCAGCATCACACAATGTTTCCATTTGTACAGGTGGCATTTTCTACTTTTATTTTCATGAGTAGCAACGACGGACAGCACAATATGGTGTTCCATTGCCTATACACTTTCGGTAACAATTAGGGACATGTCATTATGTTGACATCTATGGCATGCCCTGATAGTCAAAGTTTGCAAAACGCACAGCAGTCATTAATTTTGGGAAATGTTTTGCACTAAGCATTAACTTTTCTGGTAACCAAATCGGCTACACAAGCTTTCTATTTGCCGTGTGTAAATGTAAACTGTTATAATGACAAGCAGTGTGATTACAATATTATTTACATAATTCTTTTTGACTAGCTGTTAGCTATTATGCAGTCGTTTGCATGTGTAAAGATGTCTGCCATTGTGGAACTGTACAAGCATTGAGCTTTCAACTGAGACATTCTATCTGGATTGAAGGGGATAGAGACTAAGGAGCCTTTTAATAGTCACCTTGTCTATGTTTGCACTTTCAACGTGACCAAGCGGTCTGTGCACCATGAAACGCGTCGTTTTATCTTCTTTTTTTTGCCATGCAGACTTAAAAAATAAAGGATTGTCAGTCTGGACGAACTTTGGAGTTTCTGTCTCTTTGTAGAGAGTCAACTTGGCTTTCTCTACTGTTCTTGGGAGTTCATCCCGGCAACTTTCTCCCGGTTCCATCATGGATCTGGGAATTGGTTCTTTTTGAATATATATATGTATATATATATATTCAGTGAAAAAACTTTGTTAAAGGGACGTTATGGTTCCAAGTAAAACCGAAAACCGTAAGCTAAGCAACCATAACTCGCGCCCCCACCGTGCACTGCTAAGACTAACACCCAGGACATCAAAAATGACACCACAAATGTCATTGATGACATCACTGATGACATCACATGTGCATTTACCTTTCATGAAAAGTCTGTACAAGGGATTCTTATTGTAATGTTAATAAAAAAGTGTCAAGGATTATTGGAATAAATATCATGAGGTACGTAGTGCATTAATACATTAATCCAAATGGCATTGTATTATGAAGTTTATTTCCAATATACTAAGGTACACATATAGTAAAATAGGCATAGTGTGCAGCAGACATGATGGATATGCAATATTAATAACCTTGCCATGTTAAATACTAAAATTATAAATGCTTTCTTATTAGAGTCTTGCATACTGTGAAACATTTAATACATACCCAATCAAACCCACTTACTACATTATTGCATTACTGCACACAAAACACAGACAACAACACATACAAATAGAGCATATACAGGGAAAGTGAAGTAAACAAAAAACAGCAGTATTACCCGTCAATCTTCATAACCTAACTGATTATCTTCATGCACAGAAAATTATTGCTCTGCTTCAATGCTACTACTTCCCTATGTATAACTATCACATATTGTGACTAGGCCCTAAGGAAAGTAGTGTAAGTGCAATGTGTACAAATATGAGCATGTCCAGGGAAAGTACAGTAATAAAAAACAACAGAACTATAAAACAGTGTTGATAACCTTACTAATCATCTTCATACATAGAAAGCATTGCTGTCTTTCAAGTCTGTGTTTTCCCCTTTGTATATGTTAATTATGCTTTGAGTGGAGCCTAAGTGAATTACTGTAAGAACATATTTGAAGTATAAGTCTACAAATATAGTACTTTGTACTATAGTATAGTGATTTTTTAGTTCCAGACTGTTACTGGCCTAGATATATCAGTAAAGAAAAAAAGAGTGAGCCAGACATGTAATGTCATCAGTGATGTCATCAATGACATTTCTGATGTCATCTTTGATGTCCTGAGTGTTAGTCTTAGCAGTGCACGGTGGGGGCGTGAGTTATGGTTGCTTAGCTTACTATAACTGGCGAATTTCAGGGGTTTTTCGGTTTTACTTGGAACCATAATGTCCCTTTAACAAAGTTTTTTCACTGAATTTCATAGGTTTTTAGTAGCGCAACTTAACCATAACGTCTCTTTAACAAAGTTTTTTCATTGAATTTCATAGGTTTTTACCAGTGCATGCTATTTTCTACAACTTACTAATATCATACTTACCCAATATAGCAATATTTGTGTCCAATTTCCTAAGTTTCACCTTAAAACTCTGCCATTTCCCACCATCTGGAATAATTTTTTAACACTTCTATGCACTTCTTGCAACTATTTCAACTAGTTCTGCATCCGTAGAAATCTACGAACATCTGATTTCATAACGGACCTTCCGGACAGTGCCACATGACGATACGCTGGCACGTGGCATGATGACGTGTCTGAGAACCCGTCTGCACCTCACGATAAGATCTCTGCTTGGTGGACAGTTTGGAACTGCATTTTCTACTGATCTAGGAACATTGAATATCGGCCCAGAAGCCCAAGTTATCAGCCCAAGCGAAGCGAGGGTGGATAACGAGGTCTTTGGACCATTATCCTCCCATTCCAGTCCGTGAAATGTGGGATGAAGGCCATTAGCACCCTAGGTTCCCAAAGCGGCAGCTCGCGGTGCTAAAAAATCCTTTTCCAGGATGCCCACCATGGAAAGGGAAGGTGAGGGTTCCATACAGGGCTCCTCTTCGCTTTCCATAGCAGCCTGCAGAAGGCAAAAAGAGAACCCTATGACCATATTACCATGAGCACATTTTTCTTCCCTTTCAAATCTATCCTAATTTCAAATAACTTTACCACAAAGCCAGTCCCAGGTGGCCATGGCCACTTTAATCCTATGTTTTGTCCCTTGTGGTCATGGCCAGTATCCAGATTGTCCAGATCATGACCTTATTCCATGACCCATACAATCTGGCCACTGCCCATGGCCACAGGCTACCCCTCAGTCACTAAAGGTATACCGCTATTTTTTGTAGCTACATTATGAAACTTGTCAAATAATAAAACACTGGCACATTCGCAACACCATGCTTATAGGTCCTTGCCAATGCTCCTTACACAAGTTTTCTGGAAATCCACTCATGTTTTATTTTTTCAAAAGTGTCAAATGTATGCACATACAATCGTAATATAACCTAGCCCCCACTTGACAAAATCCATTCAGACTTTATGAAAACATCTAAATCTAGATTTATAATCTGTTTGCAAACCTTTGTGTAGATTTGTCAAATGGCACCACATTTATAAGCCTTTACAATTTTTTGGGACCCCCACTCTAATGTTGCTCCCTCTCGACAGAATCCCACCAAACTTCGCAAAAATATGTAATCTTGATGTATTAGCAGTTTTCCTAATGAAGTGTAGATTTGTCAAATGGCACCTCATTTATAAGCCTTTACATTATTTTGGGACCCCCCCTCTAATTGTGCCCCCTCTTCACAAAATCCTACCAAACTTTGGAAAAACATTCATATCTAAATGTATTATCAGTTTCCCAAATTAAGTGAGGATTCATCAAATGGCACCTCATTTATAAACATTTACATTATTTTGGGATCCCCTCTCTAATTTTGCCCCCTCATGACAGAATCCCACTAAACTTTGCATACTCACTCGGAATCAGCCCAGGAATATACATGCAAAATCTCATGCAGTTCAATTTAGTGGCGCCAAAGTTATAAACCATCCAAGAACTGCATTTCACCAACACTGTAATGCTAAGGTGTTCGCAAACTGTCACAGAACTGTTCACGAACATCAGGACTGTTCACAGACTTTCGCGGCAAAAAATACCTTCTTTTTTTGCTTCTTGCATCCATATCCCATCCCATCCTCATCACCCCTCACCGCCCCAGAGATTATTTGATAAATTTGACAAGTGGAATGCTGTGTTTTTTCATATGTTTTTACCGCGATGTCCGCGGACATGACAGAAGACGATCAGCCAATCAGGACACTGTCCGTGGACCGAACAGGGAAGTGTGTCCGCGGACCGGACATAGATATCACTAATTTTTTGTGACCAACTTTTTGTTCATTTTTTTAAAAAATTACTGGATGGATTATCACCAAATTTACTAAAGCACGCTTTCGGGACCAATCCGCTGCTCCTGCCGCAAATTTTCTGAAAATCCGTCCAGCGGTTTGGGCTGTAGGCATGAGCAATGATTTTCCCCATTCAGTGTATGGGAAAAAAAGACATTTTGGGACCCCCCCTATAACTTTCCCCCCCCCGGAGCAAACCTCACCAAACTTTGTAAAAAAATTCAAAGTGGGCCATATACTTTTTTGCAAAGTTTGGTGAGGATTTTCCCAGGGAGAGCGAAGTTATACGCTGGCCAAAAATGCTCTTCCTGTGGAAACAACAACTTAACCATAACTACACAGCCACTACTGTGGCTGTTTAATTGTCAAACTGATATATATATATTTGGCCGATTCTGAAAACGTCAATTGTAACCCTTTAAAATCAGTCAATTGTTCATGCGAACAATTGTAAATGAACAATTCGGCTAATGCCGGATTTTCATTTCTAATTCGTGGTAATTTCATTTTGCTATTATTTGACTGCTTTACATAAGGTAATTTCTTGTCAGATGTAAACACTGTATTTTTAGACATTGTTTATCAGTGTTCTGTTGGAAAGACACATGATTGTCATTATTTGCATTTAGTCGAGACATATATGAGTCTTCTTGTGTCTGTGTCTGTCCCATAGCAGGCTTTGGGGGACAAGACATAAAAATATTAAGGGATTTAAAGATTCTGAAGATCTTATTTCAGATAATTTGACCTCTTTAAAAAATTTGACGAGGATTTTGGAGGTTTCTTTTATGCAAGGATGTTTTCCACTCTGTGTATTTCTATCAATTTCCGACGACAGAGTTTTCTGTTGAGTCATGATTGATGCTTCTATCAATGATAAGACTTGTCGCTTAGTTTCCAGTATTTCTTTTAAAAGAAAATGTTGGTCAGTTAGACGAGAGTCTAAACTTTCATAATTTTCAGCCAGAGAGAAGAGCACTGTGTTCACAGCTTGCAATGTTATTTCTTGAAACAACATTGCATTTGGAGACGGTATTTCTTGAGGGAACATCAAAGAAGGTTTGAATTGCCTCATTGTAGGCTGGGTTTAAGATATTGATAGAATGAGTAAACATGACAGGCGATTGTGACAAATGTTCATAATCTTGAGTATTGTTTAGTTTTTTTGTGGGAGTTGGAGGTGGTTGAAGACTCTGTGATTTTATCGGAGTTAAAGTACATAATTCTACTACCTTATTCATGTTAGATGTAGGAGGCTGATCATCCGGTGTTATGAGATCCGTTTGAGCATCGCTATGGGTTGCGTGAATTTGAACTTGAGGTTCAGTTCTGTTTGCAGTTGGAAGTGCAAAATCTCTTAAAAGATTTGTTTCTGAGAATGCTGCTAATAACGAATCAGAAGGAGTACATAAATCAATCTGAGGAGTTTCTATCGCTCCTATAGATGGCTGGATTGCACATGATGGAGCCACAAGAATGATTTTTGTGGGATCAATCACGTTTGTTGTTTTTGCCAGAGTTATATCTGGATAGAACTTACGTATGTCTGTTAAGCAGGATGTCGATTTTGCATGCACCGCTAGTTTGTTCGAATGCGCTCGATTCAAGGAGTGACTCAAGCGTTTTGGTGTTTCGTTATCTGCTACTTGGCTCAGAGACGGCATTCCAGACGTAAGAGTATATAATTTTACCATTCAATCTATGGTTAACAACCTTATATAAAAGTATTAATGACAACGAAATATCACATGCAACATACAATATTTACAACCAATTGATCAAAATCCTTCCTTTGAACAAGAGGGCGTAAGAAGGACTGTGAACTTGCCTCCACCTCCACACCCTCCAGTCACAACAGCAATAACAGCCCTTAGTCGAAAGCCCTTGCTCGAATCGAATGGGGCAAAAATTAGACAGGTTTTAGTTTGGCTATGTGGTCATCCCAGATTCTTCCCATAATAGTAATGGTGGAAATTCAAAATGGTGGCTTTGGAAAACTGTTACTCTGCTCTTTCGTATGTTATTTGTGTAATGTCCCAGGCTCTTCACCACCATGGCCCAGGGCTACTCACCTGGAAACTACACCCTCACTGGCGGCTGCAGCATGCTGGGTTTGACCGGTGGGAAGGAGGTGGTGTCAGGCACAGAGATCCTGCGTAGATGCTGTGTATGGGCGTGGCCATTGCAGTACACACTGCGCTTGTGCGGAGGCCCAGACACAAACTCCTTTCGCTGGCGCCATACTCATGGCGTCCTGCATTGCCAGGCAATGACACCGGCTGCGAGGATCGCATTGTGGCAACAGCAGGCTATTGCTGCTGCTGCAACACCACCCAGCTCTCCATGACACGGGTGCATCTCAATACGCTCTGTATGTTTGCTTCTCTGGGCAAATGCCTAGTTCCCATTTCCTGCATTCCCTGGCTGCCTCTTGCTGATTGCCTTGCCTTTTTACAACCTGGGTTGTTTCTCCCCTGTTCTCTCTCTTTCTACTTGGGGACTATCTGAACTGGCCTCCTGCCTCCTGCCTTGCCTTGGTTCTTACTTCCCTTGGTCTCCTTTCTACTGCATCCTGCCATTCCCTCCCTGCCTTGTTACCCAGCTCTTCTGGCGGTCATTTTCCACTTACTGGGCTGCCTTTTTGGTGTCACCCAACATCTGTTGCGCCAGCGTTACAAGCTTTCCCAGCCAGTGCCCTGCGCTGTCTTCACGCCATGTAAATCTGGGAACAGCAGTCTTGTGGCTTGGGCAGTTGGCCTCTGGGTGCCTGTTCTGTCTTTCCAAGTCCAGGGGGAAGCTCGGGGGTCAGGCTCCATGTCAAATTGACCACAGCAATACTGGAGGACAAAAGAAGACCCAGAAATGAAACACCTTCGCAACAGACCTGGATCAACCGTAACCAGGTACTTGACAATTTGCATTTGCAGAACCTATACATTGAAGATGCTTGACCGGACCATGAAATTGCACCCATATTTAAACTTGTTGACCTATGCAATTTGTACAGCATGAGGATGAAACAACTTGGTAGTGGTCTTTCAGGACGCACACATTCAGCAAAACTGAAAAACAGGATTCTTACTTTCCTGACATGGAAGAACATAAGCAAGATGTCATGTAATGATTATATTTAATAAATATAGTGAATCTGCACTGAGCAAAACATGTGAGTATGATGCAGATAGTCACGCTGTTCATCTTGCTAAAGCAGGAAATATAGTGAAAAGAGACATTTTTAAAATGAAAAATCACTTCAACAGATCTTTTGGAAACAAATATCAGGAAGGCTCTGTGCCAGCATCTCTATTAGCACCGGTTGCTATGGTTATGAATGGCCCAAACATTAAAGCACAGTCAAGTACTTCAACAATGGCACAACCAATCCTCTCTGTTGCACAGTTACTAATGTACAACAGTTTGGTGAGATGTCGGAAATATGAGTCTGAAAGAGCCTTCAGGTAAAACCGAGAATGGGAAACTCCTTTGCCTATCTACTTAGGTATTTTAATCCATACAATAACTCATAAGTGTGAACTTGTTGAAACCATGCACAACCTCGGGTTAAGCATAAGATACAACCGTGTGCTACACATCTCATCTGAATTTGGAAATTAACTATGTCATCACTATCACATGGAAAATACTGTAACTCCTCTATAATTAAAAGGAGGGCACTTTACAACTAGTGTAGTCGACAATACAGACGACAATCCAAGCTCTATCACAGCTCATGACTCTTTCTCTGGTACAGGACTATCAATATTTCAACATCCAGATGGTAATTTAAGGTGGACTGATCAGATTATAACTACAAAGCCTAGTACCGAGAACATGGCTAAACATCTTCCTGAGTGCTACCAGCATGCCCTCTGTTCCTCTTATGGGAACTGATTGTCCTCTGCCAACAGTAGAAGAGAAGTTAGTTGACTACCAAGTTATTCTGCAAGCTGTGATGAAAGAATACACCTTGCTGAAGCATGGAACACAGATTCTGGCAAGTGACAACTTACAAGGGGATGAAGTAATCACATGGGCAGCATACCACACAAGTCAACAAGAAGAAACTTCAAAAGATTGTGATTTAACACTTTCATCCCTGCTTCCTCTATTTCCAGACCATACTATGTCAGTGGCCATGATTCACCATTCAATCAATATGATATGGCATTTATCACATGCAAGTGTTTCTAGGCGTGACAAGACAAGGAGGGGGAAACAGAGAGAGGACAAAACAACAATCTCACGAGGCCTTGTGTCATTCAGATTGTGCAAGTGTAGGGAAATGGAAGGGAATAAGTGCTGAGGGGGGGTGGGTAGAAGTGCAGGTTACTCAAAAAGTGCAGCCAGCGGGTGGCTCAGTGCATGTAACTCCAAAAGTGCAGCCAGCAGGTGGCTCATAAGTACAGATAGAAGGGACTTTAGGATTGCAGATACAGACCACACATGCTAGGGGAGCCAGGAGGCAGTGCGAAGTGCAACTGGACATGCAGGAGCTTGGGCCCAAGTTCAGAGGGTAGCCAGGTGACCACTGTGTAGAGCAGTCAGGACATCAGCAGGAGAGAGGAAGAGAGAAAACAGAAGCAAAGAGGAAGGTCTTGAGTTGCTTCTGGAACAGAAGTAGATCTGCTCAAGTTTGAATGAGGCAGGGAGGTCCCAGCCGAAGATAGAGATCTGCCCCCAACTCTCTGTTTGAAAAAACAACTGACCCCCAGAGACTTGGAGGTGGAAGAGCAGAGAGTTTGAGAAAGGAGATTTTTAGGAAGAGAAAGTTGGAGGTAGTACAATCCCAGGCCCCAGAAAGCCTTGTGGACCATGCAGATGGTCTTGAACTTGATCCTTGCCGCCACTGGGAGCTAATGAGGAGATTTCAGAGCTGGAGAGATAAAATCCCTGGGCTTGAGGCCAAGGACAAGTCTTGCAGTCCTGTTCTGGATAAGTTGGAGAGGTTGTAGAGTAGAGGCAGGATGATATAGAAAGAGGCTGTTACAGTAGTCCAGTCTAGAAAGGACCAGAGCTCTGGAGACAGTGAGATTTTGGGGGAATATGAGGAAAGGAAGAATACCTCTGAGGAGGTGCAGCTGATAGTTTGAGTTCGTAGAGATGTAGGAGCTGTGAAGAGAGAAGGAGAGGGTTGAGTTGAAGATGAGCCCAAGGTTCTTAGCCTCACAGGTAGGAGCTGGAACATGGCCCAGAGTGGGCGAACAGTGAGAGTGAGGAAAGGCGGGAGCTGGTGTTCCGATGATGAGGATCTCTGTCTTACAGCATTAAGGCAGAGATTATTGGCGGCACACCATTCCTGAATTGCAGCCAAACAATCTACAATGAGAGAAGGAGAAGGGACGGCCAAGGGGATCCTGAATGAGAGCTGGTTGTCATCTGCATAATACTGAAAGTTGGAGCAGAAGGCAGCGGTGCAGTGGGAAAGAGGTGCCAGGTATTGGTTGAAATACCAGGGCAAAAGGTTAGACACCTGGGGAAGACCACAAGTAGAGAGAGAGATAGAAGAGAGGAAAGACCCCAGTTGGACCTGAGAGGGTCCGTCAGTGAGAAAGGAGGTCAGCCAGGCCAGGGCCTGATCAGTGATACCAAGGTTATCACAGGGGCGTTTGATCAGGATGGCATGGTTGACTGTATCAAAAGCAGAAGAAAGATAGAGGAGAATCAGGACAGAAGGAAGTCTAGAATCAGGATTAGAGAACAGGTCTTCATGGGTGTTCAGGAGAGCAGTTTCCATGCTTCTGGCAGCTCTGAAGCCAGACTGATGTTCGTGGAGACAACCCACAGATTCTGTGTGCAGACTAAGCTGGGAGATGGCCAACGTTTCCAAGAGTTTGCCCAAGAAAGGAGTGATGGAGATTGGGCAATAGTTAGCCAGAGTGTGACAATTTACACAGTACAGGGACTGACCTGTGCTTAGCTGGAGGATTATGGCAGGCAACAAATGAAAAGTGCAGGTCAGAGCCCAGAACATCCTCCCCCGAGCTCTGGTAGTTGACAGGGCTCGGGAGGAGATCCAGGGGCAAAGCCCAAAGGGAGGAAACCCTGATAGGGAAAAACCTTTCCTTAATCGTTTGTATAAAAGGTAATGTAGTCCGATGGTCACAGAGGAGAGAATTTCAATGCCCAAGTCAAAGGAAAAGGAGTTAGAGGAATAATTCTGGGCTGAATGTAGTATCCGAGAGACAGCAGTTTCTGAAGAGGCAGAATTCCTCCAGAGGCAGGAAGAAAGGTGAACCAGAGAGGAGGTGAGAAGGTGAGGGGGAGAGAGAGAGCAAGTAGGAGAAACGGAGGGAAATTGAGAGAAACTAGGAGACAAGTGGAATTAATGAGAGTTAGAAATCAGTTAAAAACAAGGAATACAGCATCAGTGCTTTGTGGAAAACAAATTGACGCAGAGCACTCACCTAAACACTGAGCCTATATGCTGCTCAAGGCGTTAGTGTTGTATCCTCTGCAACAGAGTGCTCCAGAATGCCATCTTTGGGGAAGACTACAATTGTAGAAGCAAAAAGAGAATGTCGAGGTTGATTACCTCAAAAGGAAATGCACCACAGGCTTACAAAGATACACACATCTTTATTCTACAACTGAACAGTTTTCAAAGGAACAAAGTATCAGATAGCTATCTGGCCCTCAGTACATCACAGCGAATACCAGCCCTTTCGGTGTGAGAAGTGAGTCGGGCTGTACATCAGAACATTCACTCTTTTATACAATTTGTAACATGTTGTCCAGCCTATTTACAGGTTAATCATTCTTAGGGCTAGGAGTTTGTGCCGCGTTCACTTCAAATTATTCATCTATGTGCATATGGATTATTCCCAGTGTATGCACAAATAAGTCACAATGGCAACAGTGTATCTTCGGATTTAACATTAAGCCTTCGCACATGTTTCATACAATGTAGTTCAACAAGTGTTCACATTCAGTATTTAAACAACATTGTGCTTAATATATGCTCGCGGATCAGTTTCGTTGGCACAGGTAATCCTTAATCTACAGGTCAACGAAGGACAAGGTCTCCTTACATGACCCTAGCATTTGGCCTGCGGGCAGTTTTGGCATTAACTTCATGTAGAGGTCAAGACGGCCAAGTTACAAACAGAAGAACACTGTCCACTATTTTAGAACACAGGGTGACTTTGGAGTAAGAATCAAAATGGGGGATGAACCAAAAATGGCAGCTAAATCGATCTAAGGTCAGAACCTTGCAACACAGATTTGTTCGTAGGGCGACTGGGCTTAGGCCAATATATACAATAAAGGAGGCATGATGTGATATCCTGTTAACACAATGTTACTCATGTTCCTGTGTAGCGCACCCATTTCCCGCCATCTTGAAGTAAAAAAAAAGCCTGTGCAGGTGTCTTCGCTGCCACTGTTGCCAGAGAGACCAGGAAGTTGCTGGGTGACTGACACGGAAAGGAAGGATTGGCAGAGGGCTTTATTAGGAGAGGGTGCCCAAAGGAGTGCTTAAGGGGGAGGGGAAGGTTTCAGTGCCAAAGAAGTGATTGCCGAAATCTGCCAATGCTGGTGCAAGGGTGTCAATATGGTCCTTGATGAACAGAGGGGAGCCTGTTTTGACAAGACTTTCATAGATCAAACTTGTCTAGAAACATTGTCTCGGGTGAAAAAGGGAAATGATGAGAAGGGAGGAGGAGAGAAGGCCACAAGCGGGCCAGGAGTGGATGAGGAGGAGGAAGAGGAAGAGAGGGTGGACAGGATGTACTGAGTTTTAGTAATTAAATGAGAAGCCAAGGCCATGCAGAGGGCCTGGGAGGGAACAGGAGAGGAAGGGACTGCAGCAGGATTGGGCAGCACCTTGCCGATCTTGAACAGTTCAGACAAGTTACTAGATGTCACAGAGATGCAGGCTTGGATGTGGAAATTGCGGAGACAGTAGTTATAGGACTTAATCCTGGACAGATTCCAATCATTACACTTGACGAGCCACTCTACGCATTGACAACACAAATTGAGTGTACTTGGCCAACAACTTGTGGCGAAGATCTATTCATTGTAATATTTGGTGAGCTGCCTATTGAGATGGCAGTTCTCATGGTTTTTGGGAATCTCTTGGATGAAATTTGGTGGACTGGAGCACTTGTTTGGGCTGATATTAGCACAGCTGGAAAATCTGATTAATTTATAAAAGGTTCCCATGTGACTTTTACCCATAGGACTCTTCAAATCACAGCCAGTAGTCTCTATTCACGTCTGCAGCAGGCCTACAATGACTACAGCCACAACATAGAGGATAGCAGTCAAGTTAAGTCGCTTGAAGACTGTATAAAGAAAGAAGTGACGTATGTACACAATTTAGATGCTGGTACATTATTCTAAAACTAGAACGCTGTTTGATGACTTTTGTAAGAGTGATACGAGAAGCAGAGTTTCAGCTCTGTTTGGAAGTGCCATTCAAGATAGTTCCCTCGTTATTTTCCATGGATATTACTTACTATGCACAATGGATTCATGTCCACTTACATGATACGGTTTCACTTAAAAAGCATCACTCTAGCACTTATGCCAAATTCACGAAGGGACACATTATCACAAAAAAGTCAGAGCGTGAGTTCTCTGCTATTGCTATTGATCAGGCCCATGAGTAACCTAATGCATCAGTCAAAGGGGATGGAATGGGCTGCCAGCCAGACAGAAAACCCAACAGCTCTGCATCGTTGGATGGTCTCTGTTCCTGAGATGGCCCTCTTAGTTGAAACATTTAATTTCACCAAGACAAAGAGATGGGAAAAAGATGAGCATCACCACAAGATCAACAGGTATTCACAGAGAGCTTTTGCAAAATATATCAAGTCTCTTACCGCTACAATACAAGATATGGGAAACCCATTTAGTGATCTAATGGTACTCGACAACAGAAATATAGAACATCCAGCAGTTGCAGACACATTGCTAAATATAAAGAAAATTGGAGTTGACCAGTATGAGTTATATGTCAGCGACAGGATTATTTATCAAACTAAACGTATCCCAGATTCTATTAAGTGGAGTAACTTCCACCTGTTGAGCCGTTCTCCAGTTCATGAAAAGTCTAGTAGACAAGTGCAACTGACATCACTGAAGAATGACTGCTCACTATTTTCTAGACTTTACATTGCATCACAAATATGTAATGGAGATCTGGATGATTTCTTTAGACACACAAACCAAGCCTATCCTTCAGCACTGTCAATGTTGGGGAGTCCAAGAACCAGAACAAAGTCTGATTCATTGATTTGCCTGGAAGAAACACTACTTCCAGACCAAGAGTCCAAATGAATATTCTTGACGGCGTCACAAAAGTCAACATGCTGCAATCAGGATTTGCTAACACATTAGATAATTATGCCCCTGCTGTGTTCATACCCTACAACAAATCTCAGCTTCAGTATGTTACAAGGCTAGATATCATCTGGGATGTGTCCAGGCCTGGCAGCTTGAAGAGTGGTCACATGCAGTAAAAGGTGAAAATGTGTTAGGAAATGTGTTGAACCAAGAAATGCATGTCCTAAATATTGGCAGTATTTTCTCCAGGTTGATGCAAATAAGACTGACTTGTTCTCTTTCTTGGTAAAAACCTTAACAGCTATTGACATGAACAAGCAAGAAATTACCACAAATAGTACCACTGTTCTTTCTATAAATCATCAAGGTATATTGGGACTGGCTCCATGCTCAAACATAGTAGCAGACACGTCCGTCCTACTCCAATTATGTGATGCTGTTGACACTGACGTAGTTCTCGCCATTACATCTGCAAACATCTGAACATTGAGGAACTATGGGTTGCATTTGAAGTTAGGAACAGTTTCCGGCTCTTTGCAACTCATGTGTTAGCGAGAGCTTTGGGTCCTGATGATTGTACTGGTGTGCCAAAGTTTCACACCATAACTGGGTGCGACACTGTGTCTTCTTTTTTGGAAGAAGTGGCGATATGACTACATGGGACACATGGAATGCATACAGAGGTGTCACCTCGCCTTTTTGTGGATTGGATGACAGGCCTAGTCAGCAGGAAGTAGAAGAAATGCTGAAGCCATTGGAGAGATTTGTAGCTTTGCTATCTGACCGTAATATCACTGACAAACATGTTAATGAGGCAAGAAAACACATATTTACTCAGAAAGGTAGAGCAACTGACAATCTACCTCCCACGCAAGATGCGCTCATTCAACATACAAAAAGATCTGTCTACGAGGCTGGTTACTGCTGAGCCCAAACGATGGTTGCAACATCACAACTTCCATCATCAAGTGATTGGCGGAAGAAAAAAGATGCAGATGGATGAGAAATATCCTGGACAACCATGCCAGAGGGTATGCAAACTCGTACGATGTGTCTGCAAAAAAGGCTGCACACTGCAGTGCAAAGTGTACTGTTCTTTGTACTTGTGGCACTCCTTATAATGACTGAAATAAGGAGGATAAAGACAATATTTCCACAACTACAAAAACAATTCTTTTAATAGAAAATTATATGTTTTTATTTATATCACACATTTCTTCCGAGCCCCAGTCCTCTGTTTATGCCGGCCCCAGGAGGTGACATGTGATCTGCAGTGAGAACCTTTCTCACAGAGATCCTAGTCCTCTTTCTATGCCCGCTCTATGAAGTGATTCACTTTCTCCATCTAGCGTCAGTGGACATGCGCACTTAGAATTAATGATCCTTGGTTTGCAGCTACACTACACGGAACACGAGCAGACCCCTCAGTTCACGATTTCAGGCAGTTCGTTGGAGTACAGACTCCAGATACACATAGTGAGAAGGAGGTAAGCGGTACTGGGCATACGAAAATATTTAATTTAGCCGTGAAATATTGCGAGCAAGACATTCAAGTTTTTTCCACAACTCGGGTACGCACTAGTTGTCTGTGCGAGTGATCTCACACACAAGGGTCACAAGAGGTGGGTCATAAACCCACGAGGGGGAAAGTATCTGACAATACGTGAATTAAGTGAGGAGTGTGGTGCTTATAAAAGACGCTCACAGAGGAGATGAGGCAATCTTCAACAGAAAGTATGTAAAAAGTTACCGGCCAAAACAAGTGGGTCTAATACACGGTTGTCTCTCTTAATTTCTCATATTGTGTTTGAAGAGACACTGGAAGACCACACCGCGCATCCCTTGTACTCAAATAAGAGGGGGTGAGTAGCTCTGACTATTGATATGCGGCCCTTTGTACTGCAACTGTCAGGCACACAGAGTTAAGAGACTGATTGGTGCCCTTTTCATTTCATTGTCTTCTACAGTGACAGCAGATAGGGTATAGTTTGTGGAGAAACCATCTATGTGAATCGTATCAATATTAAGCTCCATCAAGGGAGACGGTCTGCGACCAATGGAAGACACTTGTAAGTGCAGATCATGTTGGCTGCCATATATGTGCATAAGTAAGATAAGGATATTTATATATCCTTTGCTTTATATTTCCAGTTGCATGTAATTGATCTCCATGTCCTGCAGGATTGATTTCCAGCATCAACACTACCACTGACACTATTCTTTGGTTAGAGGTGAGTGTTGATGGGTATCCCCAATAAAGAAAGATACACACTAGTACATTGTGTCTATTGTAAAGGTTGAGGCTAGAATCTAATAGTTTGTTATATGTATTTACCTTTAGAACTATTTCGCAGAAGAGATCACTTTTTTCTGTTCTATGAGGAACCCCGAAGAGTGGTTCCTTGATCCTGAAGAAGGTCGGATTAATAAGAGGATCCAGGGTGGTCCGAGATTGACCGAAACATATGTAGATCTCTAGAGAGAAATTAGAACCTACTCTATGAACATCGGAATGTATATTTAGATACAAAAAACAACAGTTATATAAACAGGACTGTTGTTTATGTTTCTGTGTGATGACAGAGGTCTCACTGTTTTTGTTTTGTTTTGTTTCATTATAAGTATATAGTTGATTTTGTGTATGACTGAATGTATGAAAGAAGAGAAGATGATGTCAAAGAATTTATGTTGTAGAAATATGCTCTGATTTAAGAACTTGAAAACTATGTGATATAGATAAAAATATATATTTTTCTATTACAAGAATTGTTTTTGTAGTTGTGGAAATATTGTCTTTAGCCTCACATATATCTAGGTCCATTGTTTATTTTCTATATACCTTACCTGGAGGACCTATGATATTTACAGGTACCCTTATATGTACCCCTGAAACAAGGAGGGGGCAGTTATCACCAATAATTTGTTTGAGGAATAGTATCAATATTCAGTTAATATTAATTCAATGATGAACAATAACATACACATAAGTAATATAAGAGACTGCATTTGCATTATATAAACATCATTCAATAATTGTTAATGGTTTTGTTTTTCTTCCTTTGACTAAATCAATGAATGCATATATTCTGCTATAAATTATGAACACATCATTATTATTTACTATTATTCTTAATTTATCCTTCTAAATTATACAATAGGTATCACATGACCACAATCAAATGATTGAACAATGAATAGCTACACAAATTAAGACACCTAAAGGACAATTGGTCACCATTTTCTTAATAAAAAGAGCTTTCAACTTTGTTACAGGAATAATCTGAGATGACCTCTTAGCCAAAAATGTTCATTAGTGTCTGTGCTAAAGGTGTGCCAACATTCTTCCAAAATTAATGGTTCTATCGTCAAAGGCACAATTGTTTCAACTATATGTAGTACTATTCTGAATGAAGCATGTGGGACATGTAGAGTGACACCTCATGAAACATTTCTCAGGCTTTCTGCCATCAGTTTCCATGCAATAAATAGTAAACTTTGAGAACAACACCAACATTAAGTCTGTGTTAGAATTTTGAGAAGCATTCCGAACCACCCGAACATTGGTGTTTTTTAGAAAAATCATTTTTTTGCGTTTGCTCAGGCTGGGGGACTTGTGGGACATTGGCCAGCATAGATGGCACAAGAGACCCAATGCCATCACAAGAAGTCATGTCATATGACCTATGATCCAGATGACAGCTCCTAAAATAACATCACATCACATGACACATATGTATCCAGTACTATAGCTGACATAATTCCTTTTTAGATACCAACCAATTTTTAACTAGGGTGCCTCCTTGATATGCCATGCAGGGGGTCATGTTATGACAGGGGTAGAACCAACCAGTAGAACCAAAATAGGCCAGGAGCATTGCTATATATGCCACTACAGGCACATGTGGCTATGTACTGTCAACTTATACAAATGATAGCTGCACATGTCAGCTTTAGTAATCATAGTCCAATTCTTAAAACAGTAAACATAGCTTCTTTTTGGGGATATGTCATGTTATGTCTATTATATCCTTACAGTTTAGATGCATTCAACATATGTAAGTTACAGCATTATATATCCAGTTTCTTCTATCATATGGCAAGTGCTTCATCAAATGTCCAGCAATGCCACCCAATGTCAGTTGATGCCTTCCAGTGCTGACCTCATAGTTCATGTGCAGCGTCAAATGCCCCAGTAATGCGATCCAGTTCTTTTTATGCATGGTATACGGTACCACAGGTGTAGCCTGGCGTATAAGTGATACTACTATGTGCCAAGCTCATCCTCACAGGATCCATAAACACCACATAGTTCCTTATATATGCATCTTATGTTCATCAGGGTAATGTGCAGCCTCAAAGGCCCCATAAATTACAATGAATACCACGTGCAAACGGTATGTCAGTATGTTTAACGTGCAGCCTCATGCCCAGTTTCTGCCATCTTGAGCCAAGTGCAGCTTTAAATACAAATGAAATGCTGCCTGGTACTCATTTGCACATAACCTTTACCATCAGGAGACTACAGCCTGTGTCCCTCACAAATGACTCTGCTGTACAAGTCTGTTCAGAGATATAGTCCAAAACATTAGGCATAGAAAAGGGGGCAGGACTCTGCAATAGGTGATGTGAATGTCTGCCATCATATGCCAAGCATGGCTTAAAAAGCCTTAGAAGTGCCAGTTTATGAGAGAGTGATGGATAGAAGAGGCAAGAGGGAAAGGAAGATACAAATGAGGTATGGAGTGGTGGGAGACCACAAAGAGAAAGATTCTATGGGGGAATAGGAAAGATGAGAAATGGATGATACAATCAGAGAAGAGAGAAGGAGTGAGAAGAAGAAAGAGTAATGGAAAAGACAAGTGAGAGAGAGGAATCAAAAGAAAGAGACAGAGACAGAGTGGGAGAGAACCTAATGGGACGCAGTTCACAGCACAACAGAAACCACAACGCAAAAACCACCCAGATTTGACTTTCCTAAAATGAGGGGAAAAGGCCTAGTTATAAACACAGCAGCAATGCAAAACCACAGAGATCCGACTTTCCTAAAAGGAGGGACAAAGGGCTAGTTATAAACACAGTAACAATGCAAAAACCACCCAGATACGACTTTCCTAGAACGAGGGGAAAAGGCCTACTTATAAAAACAGCAGCAATGCAAAACCACACAGACCCGACTTTTCTAAAGGAGGGAAAAATGCCTAGTTATAAGCACTGCATCAATGCAAATGCAACTTTCCAGGGGAAGTGAGAAAGGTGTCTAAGCAAGAACAAATAGCTTGGTGCAGCAGGTGGTGAGATAATTGAAAAAGGTATAATTTGAGGGGTGGGTCAGTTAGTGGGTGCAGTGAATACTGCCACTCTAACCACACCTACCTGGTTCGTAGCAGCAGGTTGAAGGCTGCAGGCTCCTTACTTTCCCATCTGACACCAGCAGACACCATCTGGAGCTGCTTCACTAGAGCTGTTCTTAGCCCCGAGGTCCTTAGCACCAGGGGGGATGCAAAGGGCAGTGGGGCTTCCCTGGATGAAGCAATAAAGTAGGGCCTAGTGCCCAATCAGACTGAGAGGCAGCCAGAGGGTTGGAGCTGGAGGCGGAACAAATGGAAGGGAAGGAAAGGCAAATGGGGGTGGCTATGGGGCAGCAAGTGGGGAAAAATAAAATGACCACACAAAACCCCCAAGGCAAACTCAGTCCAGATGTAGAATACAATTGTGTGTTTAAACAAGCAGAGCGCTCTAACCTTACTGTGTGTCTCTGGCCAGCAACAGGTACCTCTAGGGTATATCTGCGAGCTGGACAGAGCCTGACATAACACATGCTCTGCCTTATGAGTAGTGCATCCATGCCAACCTATTAGCTTTCTTCTCCACCACTTAATTAATAATGGCTGTGATTTGCCATGTCATCTCTAAACATGGCTGTATTTCAGTCCATTCCACGGTTCAGGTACCTCTAGGAACCAATAAAGAAATCAAATATTGCATGGTTTCATACCAGCGTGGCTGGTGCAGAGTTTCACATACTAACTGTAGACAGTTTCACATACTAACTGGTACACATACTAATTCTCCCATGCAAATAGCTGCTGCTGTAACAGATGATAAACAGCCAACAGATGTATTCCTCACCAATATTCCTCACCAGGCACTTAAGCCATCACCTACAACAGTTGGGAACTGCAGTAGAGTCCGACATGTTAAAATAACGCTCTTAATCTCTTCAGTAAATACACATGTGATTCTGAGTGCTATGTCATTCTCCTACAGAAAGAATGTGAGTTGCACTGCCCGTCCATGCACAATTCACACAACAAACCACACATCAAGCCCCTAGAAACCATTTCAAATTTCCAACCTAATTCCCAAGCTCTGTCTAGGCCCTGTGATCGGTCTAAGCCTATGCTAACCTAACAATCCTACTAACACTTCCCTTTCAAGCCTGCTCCTGTCCTTTATCTTCAAATGCCAAACATTGACTGTACAGAGTATCTACTCATCTGCCTTAATAGAGGTATGAGTTGGAACATCCTATCTCGATCCTCAGGCTTTTGCTTGAATTGTCCTGTCAATGCTTAGTCTGAACTATAGTGCAATATATTCTGCAGATTATGATAATGCATTGCAGAATATTGCAGAACTGTACATTTGTTTGTAATAAATACTTCAGTTAATGGTTTCGACACTGTATTAATACAGTGTATACTATAGTTTCTGCAGTACTCATGTCAAAGTGCGGATGGATGGATAATTTGCATCTAAGCTCAGGAACAACACAATGCGATGCAACATGTGTTCACAAACTGATTAGGGCATATGCAGCCCTTCAAACTTCCATTGTGGATATATTGAGAACGACAAGTGGGTCATAATATTGTCACCAATTAATAAAGTACTTATAAATGGTTCTACATAAAGCTCAAAATAAACGATCAGATTATACGTTTTATCTGAAAGTGATCATTTTGTAACATTTCATGCTCAAAGTGGGTGAGGAAGGGTATGTTCTGGCATGCACCGTGGCAAGGTGTGTGACAAAAACGAAATTATAATGTGAGTATTCTGATGTTGCCAGATCAGTTGCTTGCCAAATTAGGAGACAAGGTGAAATGTTACAGAGCAAAACATGTCTTATGTTCCTATGTAAAGCATGACAAACTCCTGTCGGTGCCACAGCTCCTTTGGAAGCAGTCCTCAAGGGGAAGGAACCTTCATCAGCCCTCCACCATGATTAGCGCTCTGATGCCCGCGGGTTTTCAGCGCTTTATAAAATTAAAAAATAAATAAAATAAAATAAATGATGTGCAAGGAACTCATGGTGGCAACAGTAAAGACAGATACAAGTGATCACAGTTCAAGGGTGTTTATTAAACTGTATATGTGGGTTGGAAAAATGCCTAATCTAAACCTAAATCTAAGATGCGAGCAAGCTATAACCTTCAAATAATAATAGTGCAGTTCTAGAGGCGTCTTGTCAAATAAAACAGGCTATACTAAGAACAACCTATTGCCAATCCCTACAACCAAATACAAAAGAGTGTGGGTTAGGATTCACAAGAAAGAAAGAAGTGTTCGCAAATGACAAGTCAGGATGTGGTAACCGGGAGTCTCCCATCCCCACGTTTTGAGCACAGGACACTCTCGAGCATTCACAGCATGAGACAACAACTCTGCTCTCAAGCATCAGGACTTTTGGTGGTTAAGTTTCTTTTCTACAAAAAGTCTCTTGCCTCTGATGCCCTGATGTGGTTAAAATAACAAACAGTTACTTTCAGTAGGCATGATGAGTGATGACTTTTCACTCCTTGATTCCCCTCTTCTGGGCTCAAATCCACAAAAGGTTCTTAGTGCTATCAGGACCTTCGGTGGTTAGGTTTCTTGCTTCCGAGGGCTTGATAGGTTCAAAACTTTAATAAACAAAAGTTATTTTCTAATGGTATTTGGGTGATACTTCTTTACCCTTGGGTCTCCCTCTTTCGCACTCAGACCCCTTTCGAATATCAGCCTCCCTCTGTCGGGTTCAAAAATATTTCTCGGTTGCATTCACTTGCTTGGTGGGGTGATGGCTTCTCACCATTGAATCCCCCTCTTCTGGGCTTAGACCCTTCTTGAATATTTGCCTCCCTCCGTCGGGTTCACTGTGGCTTCTCACATAACACTTTCACCTCTGGCCTTCGCAAACCTTAATGTCCTTTTAAACCTTTACTGTAGACTTCCCTCTGCCGGGTTCACTTTTGTTGACACACTGTTCCCTAGGACTTCAGGCTTTGCCCCCTTCTGTTGGCATCCCTCCGTCGGGTTCACTTTTGCCATTTACACAGTTCTTTGGCTTTTCTCTTTATGCAGGTTTTCTCCCTTAGCTTTCCAATGGTTTGTCAGCCAAAGACTTTTGACTGTACAGAGGATTTTGCTAGACCACTGTATGACCACTTTGACCCTTTCTTGACGCTTTCCCAAAGCCTTCTGGTTTCGGTAGTTTAAACAAATGCACAATCAACTAGAGTCTCTAGAGTGCGCACCCACGTGGTGCTGGACCCCTCTGCAGCTGGGTTTCCCTTAATGTTAACAGCTATTTGTACTTTCTTTGGTTTGTCATTTGGTTTCTTATTGGTTCTCCTCTTGACTCACCGGCTGTGATGAACCACTTGGCTTTTCTTGTCTCTGGAGTCAAGGCCGGTACCATAGTAGCAGACGTCTCTCTCCATCCTGCTATCAGCGTAGGCGTGCTTCTTGTACCGTTGACATCTGCTGCAACACATGTTAGCCATTGCTCGCAGTCTTGCAATTCCTTTCATAGAGATTTCACGGGCCTGGGACAGAAAGGGCAAGGTTGCTTCTTTCCTTGTCACCCTCTCCATTCTTGCCACCCTTCTCCTCCTCTTAAACTGCTGCTCTTAGATAACTATCTTGTTGTGCGGTCTGCCTTGCTTGCCTTGTGCTTTCGTGCTCCACCTTTTATCCCTGTGGGGAAAGAAAAGGGCCGTCAGGTGTGTGTGATTCTGGTCAATTGTCTGACTCTGTCTGACCATTGTATCGGGACATGTCAGGTAACCGGCTCTAGGGTTAGTCTGATGTCTTCTATGGCTTTAAGAAAGTGTTTGTGTCAGAAAAGGGGGGGGGGTGTCATGAGTTTCCAAGTACCCTACGTGGTAGGATGGGGAAAAGGTGTTATATGGAATTACAACGCTCGTACTAGGGGGTTTGGTAATGTTGGAAGGACGATTGGTACATTTGGTCAGACAAACAGGAATAACCAGGATTATTATTGTGAAATGAACAGGGGGATTGTGGGGACAGTAGAGTTTTGTAATTGTACACTGGGTGTTTGGGAAAGAATAATTGGTGGGACGTGAAGAACGACGATTGGGAGCATTGGGGTAGGAAATAAGAAAACAGAGATTTTGAGAGGTGTGGTTTTCGAGTACAACAGGGTTTGGGCTCCAAGAGGATTTTCCAGAAATGTAGGGATTGTTGGTTTTGGATAAGAGAGATTCTTTGGGTGGAAGGGAGGTAAATGTGAAATAGCCTATAAAAGCTTCAGGGACTTTGTCCCCCTCCACTTCTTCATCAGTATAATACTGCGTCTCACCTGGTGTATTTCCCTGTGCACAAGCCCAGGTTTCCCTATCCAGGTGATCCTCCTTCGCTCGTCCGCCTCCAGGGTTGGAATCCGAGAGCGACAGCCTCTTCCTGGTCAGATGAATAAGGGATTTTCTGGGTCTGTTTGGGAGAATACCCTCAGGTTTCCCACAGATGCCAGCAGAAACCCCCATGCCTCAAGTCAGTGTCACCATGATGAAAGAAGCAGCCTAATCCAGGCCTCCACTGTGCTTCTCGAGCTGCTGCCACAATCCAACCTAAATTTGAAGCAAGCCTCATGTAAGGAAACAATTTGTTTGACTCTGCAGACTTTGTCAAAGAATCCTACTTTTATTACATCAATAGAACTAACTACTGCTGATTGTAGTCTTAATTCCGGATCCTCGATGATTCCTCCTCTGGTGCTCCTACAATGCTCCCACCTCAATCCGACCATGATTGGCTAGAAAACAGCCTATCAGATGCAACAACAAGACCGGAATGACCAGCAAAGGGAGGCCCACCAGCAAGGCCAACTCCTGTTGGTGACTGTCTGGGCCTGGATGCCTGGCCCACCCCCAAACCGTTGCAACCTGTTTCCATGGAAGGCCACACGCTCTCTTCAGCCAGCCAGCATCCACACAGCTGTCCATTATAGAGGTAAGCCAGCTGATGTGCACGCTGCGAGTAGCCGGCTACACCCATATCCGGATTGCCCATCCCTCATAGCTCATAATATGCTGGTGCCCCCAACCCCTTCGACACTCCATGATCACACAATGACCACCGTGATTCTCCAAGGCTCCTCAAAACGGTCACAATGATCTGCATTACACCTCCAACTGCATACAGCAGCAACACACATAAGCCTGTATTCACAAAACCCTCCAGCCCTGCCAATATCACTGTTGTGGTCACTGCCACCTCCACTGCAAGTGCTGCAAGCACCACCTGCAGGACTGAGGATCCTTTGTATAATCTCTCTTACACAACACCGACATCAGCTGGCACCTCAATCACTGCCACTTTGATCATCTGACAAACAGCTCCTTGCAATTGCGGCGTACGCTCTAACTGCTCCTCTTTACCATGCTTACTACGCTCCTCCTCATCCTATTGCTGTTGTTCCCCCGCCAGTCATGGAAATCACTCCTGCACTGTAGCAATCTCCCAATACCCTGCTTACGATGCCCACCCTGTCCAGTATAACTGTGCCATGTTGAATGCCGAGTTTATACCCTGCTCGCCTGCTCTTCCATATTGCTGCCTCAAATACTGTGGGTTTCTGCCCTATTTTCATGTTGCTACCTAATGAAATGCTTCTGGGGCCCCTCCGCACTCCAAGTGCCATGTATAATGCCTTGCTTCTGCCCTGCACACTTGCTTTTGGCATTGTTCCCTCGCATGCTGTGGCTTTCTGCCATACTTTGGCGTCATCGCCTAAGAAAATGTTCATTGATGCAACCCCTGCTGAAATGCCTATGCCATATGTTCTCCTCTGGCACTGCATACATCCCTAATGCGGTGTGCAGTCATAATGTCGACTGCAAAAAAGTCGAAAAAAAAATAGAATGTGTTTTTTTTTATTTGTATATTTTTTTGGGTTTGGGTAGTAAAAATAAACGGGGGGCCCCCTTCAAAACCACAACAAAAAAGAAAAATAACACTCACAACTGGTTCACAGAGGAACGTACAACCCTCTGAAACTAAAATATGCACAGGAACACATATGGCGAAAAAGACCATCCACATACCATAAGGAGGCCTTCCTAAACACTGCCAAATCCTACAAACTTGCAACTGTAAATACCAAAGCCTGCATATATAATAATAGCATCAACGAACCGAGCTCTAATAACGGAGAACTCTTTAAAATCTTCAAAGAACTAGAATCGCCATCCACACCCATAGAGAGCTTCCCAAAAGACAAAGAGCCTGATCACAAGTTGGGCAGTAGCCCTTAAATGTGGCGTAATGTTGTTACCACAGCATTTAAGGGTCCACCCAATCTCAAGTCTGGCGTGTTTACCCCCTGCACAGAGTTGGGGGTAAACACACTGGAAAAATTCAAATTTTTGTCACAATTTCCGCCAGCGGTATTACCGCACGGTAACTGCACCGAAAATTCCCCATTGGGTCTAATGGATTCAATGGGGAATGGGGCCTAACAGTTAGCACTCAACCCGTGTTCTGGCAGTAATACTGCCGGTCGGAGGGGTGTTAACGCTAATAAAGTTGGGCGGTATCCCAGCCGGGATACCATCCAACTCGTGATGAGGCCCAAAGCCTTGTCTTCCCCAGTCCAGTCCGGGCTTGCCAATAAAGCCCACAACCTCATAGAGAAAACTATTACCAAAAAAGCCCTGCTCCCTCCTAACACTATGCCTGCCACAGTCTCATCTGCTCCCCCCAAGCTGTTGATGCCCCCCTTCCATTTCTTCCATGTGCCTCCAGCTGAGGTGATGACTACCATCTCTCACCAAAAAAGTCTAACTGTAAGGGAGACACTTGCCCATTACACATTATCAACATGTGTGCAGACACGTTCGCTCCTACCATTCCTAAATGTATCAATGCCTCATTTGAATCCACTTTAATGCCCAAATCCATCAAAGAAGCACCTCTCCGCAAAAAGCTGTCACTTGATCCCACCCTCCCCACTAGTGTCCAATCACGGTCATATCCTACCTACTTAAAATCCTGGTCTGCATTGCTTATGCACAACTTTAATTCTATCTAGAAAACCATAACCTTCTTGGCACGTGTACATTTGGTGTTAGACTTAGGTGCACTACTGAGTCAGCTCTCCTGGACCTTAAGATTCAGCTAGACATAATCCGTGATGCATGTCACCTCACCCTCCTACTCTTCTTTGACCTCTCTGCGACATTTGACCTTGTGGATCATGATGTCCAATGCCACATCACACCTCCACCTTTAACCTCTCTAACAAAGTAAACAATTGGATTAACTCCTTCTTGAGCGAACAATCATCTAGGAGCTTCGCAGATGAGGAAGCTGCTGACCCTATCCCCATCCCTTACGGGGTTCCCCAAGGTTCATGCCTCTCTCCCAAATTGTACAGTGTGTATACCAAGACCCTCTTTGATCACCTAGACAGCCTTGAAATTCCCTACACTAACTTCGCTGATAACACACACATTCTCCTGAAACTCACAAGTAACCATGGCCTTCACTCCTCTAACATCAACCAGACCAACAGCATCATTCAGGCGTGCATGGCCAACCACCACCTATACCTGAATGATGACAAGACAGAGCTCCTCATTGTTGGCTCCCCACACCAACTTAAACACCTAGACCCTGCTTTTGTCTCTTTCACCATTGACGGAAACATCACAAATGTATGGAGCTCTTTCAGAACCCTGGGCGTCCACCTCTTCAACCAAACATATTGACCTCTACAGAAAATTCCTTAGCCCGGACAGCTGCTTTACTCTGGTGAGGGCCATCATTGTCAGTAAATTGGACTACTGCAATGCCATCCTTGCAGGAACTCCCTCTAAATACCTAACTAAACTATAACTGATCCAAAATAACGCCCTTTTGGGCTGTCTCAAGCCTAAATAAATCTGACCAGATCTCTCTTGTGAGATGTGAAGTTCACTGGCTGCCTATTAAGGCGCACATGGGGCCTCATTACATGTTAGGGCGGTAAGGGTTTACGGGTACCGGTAAGGGCACCGGTACCGGTAATCCCTTACCGCCTTACTACGAGTTCCCTTTGCGGGACCCAACCTTAACGGCTGGTTTTACCAGCCGTTAATTTAGGGTGCCGCAAAGGGACCTAGGGGCTAATTACGGTACCGCAATTTGCAGTACCGTAATTAGCGCCTTCCCCATTCCCATTATGCCCTATGGGGGCAAAAATGGGAATGGGGAAGTGTCTTGGTGAATGGGGAATTCCGCCCCCGCTCACCTTGGAGTAGGGTGTTAATTCTGCCATACACCGAGGCGGACACGGTAAAATACCGGCGGCAACCATGGCGCTACGGTTACCGCCTACCGTGCAATGAGGCCCATTGAATTTTAAGTCATTTCCATCACTCACTGCTTTATGCCAGAATCTAATTATCTGAACTGTGCTGCATGATCCACACTCTAATGTAACCCAATGACTGTCCTCACATACTTTCTTCTCCTACAAATGGAACCTAGTGCTGTGATACTTCCGGGTTTGGGCGATATCAAAAAATAAAATAAATCAATAAATATCATGTAAACCTAAATAGATTGTTGCTATCAATATAATGGAGCGGGGGGGGGGGGGAAGTATATGTATCATCATAATATTTTCTGCAGTATAGTGTTGTAAGCTCTAGTAGAATCCAAGCGTTTAATTGGTAGATCCTAGTAACAATTTTCTTAAATACAGATAAATCAGTCAATCTAAACGAGCAACAGTGTTGGGGTTGTGTGTAGAGTGTCATGAAGGCTGTTTTTATATGTTATCCCATGCATTGTTTTACTTGCCTGTGTTTCAGGTTGCATGGTGTTAAACGCTCTTGAGTTTACTTTTGTAACAGCATGGTAACAACACCACATTGTGCGGTTCTAACAGGGACCCGCATCAATGTATTTTTGAAAAAAAGCTATGCATTTAAGAAAGGCTGCTCTAAGTGCTCTTTGAATAATTATATTTGGTTCTTTGCATATATTTTAGATCATACGTGTATAATGGATTGATTTTATATTTAAGTGTGCATTTCATGTTTAGATTTTGTTGTTTGTTGTTTTTATGTGTATTATGTGTATATTGATTTTTTTTTAATCTGAAGATACATATATATGATGATGGATTTTAAATCCAATAATGCAGATTCTATACAATGTTTAATTTGAAACCCTGATTGTCTGCAACTAAGTAGATTATGATCTTCAATAAACATATATAGTTCACAGTATGCAACCTTATCCAGTATTTTTAACAGTAAGGGTGTGCTTGTTATGGGCCTAAAATGAGCTGTTACAGCAGGATCCAAGTTATCTTTTTGAAGAATAGGCAAAATCCACTCTTCTTGAGCAGATCTGAAACTTAGATTCTTGGAAACAAAGTATTGATAATTTTAGTTATACATGTTAATGTTAAAGGACATATGTACCACACACTATCACCACCACAGTGGTCCCCTGTCACACTGGCGGCTTTGAAAGCGGAAGGTAGGGTGAGTTAGTGGGAGGAAAGCAGGAAAAATGCAAGAGAGCAGTGATTTGCTGTTGGCGTCCTCAGCCCGGTGACTCTGTTCGCTGGGCCTGTGGTGTTTGCGGCCGGTAGTCGTTGTGTACTGTTGTGCGAGTCTATTCATGTTTTTGTTTTGTTGTTGCAATGTAGTGAAGATTGTGCGGTTTCTTGTGCTGTAGGTTTGTGGTTGTGTTTGGTTTGGAGTTTGAGGGGTATATGCAGAGGGGGAAATTGTTAGTGGAATTGGTTAGTTGGCATCTCTATCCTGAATTGAGGCGCTGGGCTTGCGTAGTCTCCCCTGATGCTCCTCTGTCCTGATCTGGGCCAATCTGGCATTCAAGGTCCCTTTCACATCTGGCCGCCACCTCGACCAGCCTCCCTCACACTGACCACAAGAGTATAAAGGGAGGACAGGTGGTGTTGTATCTGCCATTATCCACAACTCAGCTAGTGTGGTGATTGCCAATGTCTTGACAATTCCACAAGACTGTGGTACCTGGTAGCAACGAAGGGGCGGGTGAATAAGTTGGGTGGGATTGGCTGCGGTAGTTGACTCCATCTCCATGGGTGTCACCTGTGTTCCAGTCTATCTGGTGTCACCCTCCAGGTGCTGTGGGAGCTTCCCTGTCAGTTCTGGGGCTGTCAGTGTCCTTTCCAGTTTAGTCACCCTTACCTCTGTTGTTTCAGTTTTTTAGTTTGAGTCTGTGGTGTTGAAGAGCTGGGTTTTTAGTAATTTCCTGAATTTGTGGTGATCTTTGGTGTTTCTTATTTCTTTTGGGATGTTGTTCCAGGTTTTTGCGGCTAAGTAGTAGAAGGAGGTGCCTCCAAGTTTTTTCTAAAGGTATGGTTTTAGTTCCAGGCGGATGTTGTTGCTTGATTGGAGAGGTCTCGTTGGTTTGTAGATTATTTTCTTTTGTAGGAATTCTGCTCCTTGTCGACTGATTGCCCTGTGCTTATGCACATGGTTTTGAAGGTGATGCAATGTTTTACTGGGAGCCAGTGTAGTGTGTTTAGGGCAGGAGTGATGTTGTTTCTTCTGGATAGTTTGAGGAGTAGTCTGGCTGCTGCATTTTGGATCTGTTGTAGTTTCTTCAGGAGGTATTCTGGTATTCCGAGGTAAAGGCTGTTTGCATAGTCGATTCTTGACATGATGAGGGCACCGATAGTGAATGTTTTGTGCGTGAAGGAGAGGAAAGGTAGGATTCTTCTTTCCGTGTGGAGGAGGAAGAAACATTTCTTCACTGTTGCATTTATTTGTGGTTCTAAGGATAGGGTGTTGTCCATCAGGACTCCCAGATTTTTTACTACCTTAGATGGTGTTGGTGCGGTTCCCAATTCCGTTGGCCATGGGATGGCGGTTTCTGTTAATAAACTGTAAATTTGTATGTAATATAAGCTGTTGTAGTACTAATTTAGGTAAGAACTCACAAACAGCTCACCTTGGCAATCGATGATTCCAACTGGGAGAATCAAAGCAGCTGTGAAGATTTCCCAGTGACAGCCCTGGCGACTCAGCCCAGGGTAATGTGACCCAGGAGAGCGGGCAGGACTCCCAGGGAAACCCTCAATGGGAAGAAAACCCTGGACGAAATCCCAGCTCGTGCAGATCAGGCTAATGGTGGAAGGTTGGACGTCTCCGACAGGAACCCTCGGGAATCACACAAGACATCTTGTCTGCAGAATTGAGAAGGGAAGAAATAGGGAGCAGGTTAGAGGAGAGCCCAAAGAAGGGAAAGGACAGGAGAGAACAATGGAAATCCTCTCACCCGAAAAGGACTGAGGGAAGGGGACGAGAGTTCGGATCTGGAACCTGGCTGAGTAGGAAAGCTTCGGGAGAGTCTGGAAGGATAACAGGAGATGAGGACCAGTCATTACAGCAGGCATCTGGAATAATCTGCCAGCCCACATAAGGAAATAATCTAACTACTTACGTTTTCGTAAATTAGTGAAAACATATCTTTTCAACTGACCACGTTCATGACCCACTAAATCATTGATTCCAGGAACTGTCCCGTCCATTTCTGTTGTCTTTGTGTCCACGTTTCTGTGCCCCGAAACTCGCGAGTTAACGGCGCAATACAAATAATTAAATAAAATAAAATAAAATAAAAATACTCAAGGGAATCCTAGAGGAGGGGAACTGGCCGGAACGGGAGACAAATAAGATTGATCCGTGAAGCAGACTAAGAACGAAACCAGCGAAAGCTGAGGGAATGATCTGAAGAGAGAAAGTAACACAGGGTAAGTCGGAACCGCAAACACAGAGGGAAATGAGAGCATGGAGAGAGAGGATTCAGAAGCGAACTCACGGAGCGTCAAAGGCAGAAGCGACGCGAAGCACTGGCCGCTTCGTTTCCGGATAAAGGATCACATGATCGGTCATCCGCACGTCAAGAGAGCGTGCAACTACTAGACCGCTGCCAGTTGGTCGGGGAGAATCACCAGCTTCCAACTTGGTCTCTTGGTCTTTGGATATGATCATGATTTCTGTCTTTCCTGGGTTGATTTTCAAGTTGTTGGCATTCATACAGTTGAAGACTTCTTTCAGACAGTCGATTAGGGTTGAATGATCAGTGTCTTTGATTTTGTAGATGATTTGAGTGTCATCTGCGTAGTTGTAGCATGTAATGTTGTTTTATTTATAGATTCTGATGACCGGAGTCTGGTAGATATTGAAATATAGTGGTGATAATGAGGATCCTTGTAGCACTCCACAGTCATTAACTCGTGGAGTGGATTTGAAGGGTTTAATCCATACAGTTTCTGTTCTGTCTGCTAGGAATGATTTTGTCCAGAGTAGTGCGGTTTCTGTTATGCCTATGTCTTCTAGTCTTTTGGTCAGGGTGTCATGGCTAACTGTGTCAAAGGCTGCGAAGAAGTCGAGCAGAATAAGGGCTGAGGTTGTGTTTGAGTCTGCATTAGTTTTTAGGTCGTACCAGATGGATAGTGCTGTTTCCGTTCCTCTTGCTGGTCTGAAACTGACTTGAGCTTGGTCTTGCTGGTAGTGTTTTTCTATGTGTTCTTGGGTAAGTTTATATATATATAGGTTTTCAGGAGTTTTGCCGGGTAGGGAATGATTGAGATCAGCCTGTAGTTGGAGAGGTCTTCTACGTCGCCACTTGTGTGTTTTTCAGAGGTGGCTTGATATATGCTGATTTGAAGATCCTTGTTAAAGTACCTGTTGATAGTGATAGATTTAGAAGGTTTCTGTAATATTCTGCAGGCGTTCCTTGTGCGAGGATTGATTTGTAGATGTCCGTGGGTCAGGGATCAATGGGTGATCCAGCTTTCTTGCTGTGTTTTACCAGCACTGCGAATGCCTCTGCTGATATTTTAGGAACGTTTTTGAGTTTGCGCTGTGGTTCTGTGTTAGGTTTGTTTGGTTGTATGTTGTGGTTGGTTGGTCTCTTTTGGATGGTTTGTCAGATCGTTGCATAGTTTCTCTGAGGGGGTTGGGGTGTTATCGCAGCCTGGTGGGTTTCCCACCGCTTTAATGATGTTAAACATTTCTTTTTGTGTGTTGGTAGCATTGGTGATTCTTTCATCATAATGCCTTCTCTTCACCTTTTGAATTTCCTTCTTGTATGTGCGGATTTGTTTTTGAAACAGAATTTTTTTTTGTCTGGGTTGTATTCTTTCCTCCATTCCAGTTCCATCTTTCTGTTTTCCTTTTTCCTGGTGTTTAATAGTGGGGCAAACCATTTTGCCATTGCTCTTTTTTTGATGGGGTGAATGGTTTTTCTGGGGCTATCTTTTATATTGTATCTGCAATCCATTTGTGTAATAGCTCAGCTTTCCCGTCTAGGTCAGCTAGCTCTAGTTCTGTAGTAGAGGGTTTGGTTAATTCCAGTTGTTCAAATAGGTTGCTTTCTTTGACGGGTTTCCAGTTTCTTTTAGTGGTGTTTGTGAGTTTAGGAGGTTGGATGCGTACTTGGGTAGGCAGGGTGATCACGAATGGGATGATGAGGTGGTCGCTCCACAGTATTTGTATTGGCGGTGCAGTGGTGATGAGTTTTCCTATGGTGAAAATTGCATTGAGGGTGTTTCCTGCCGAGTGTGTTGCCCCTTTGACTAGTTGTCGATGTTTCATGATAGTAAGTTGTTCAGTCAGTGAGTTTTGGGAGTTGCTGTGACTGTCTTCAAACCAGATGTTGAAGTCCCCCAGGATGATTAGGTGTTGGTGCTCGATGGCGAAGTTGATGAGGGCTTCCTTGAAGTTGTCGACTAAGGTTGCATCATATGTCAGTGGTGTGTACACCAGGATGAATGTGATGTTGGTTTTTGGGCTTGCTGCTAGGTGTATTACCATGGTTTTGCAGTTGAGGATGTTGAGTGGTTCATCCATTTCTATTTTAAGGTGTCCTTTGAATGCTATTGCGATGTCTCCTCCTTTTTTATTTTTCCTGTTTTTGAAGACATTTGAAGTTGGTTGGAAGGCAGCTTTGGAGTGTGATTTTGTAGTTGTCATCCAGCTATGTTTCTGTGATGAACAGGATGTCAATGCTGCTGTCATCGAGTAGGTCGAAGATCTCTGTTGAGTGTTTTGACATCTACCTTGCGTTTATTAGATTGCAGTGGAGTTTGGAGGTGTTGTTTGGTTTGGACTTTTTTGTTGAGGTCGTCTTCTGCTCTGTGTTGAGGTTTCCTTCGTGGTCGATCTCCTGTTGGGTTGTAGGTTTCGGGGTGTCAGCATCTTCAAAGAGTTCTTCTAGGTCCTGTCTTGCGTTTATCTTTTCATCGGGTTCCTCTTCCAAGAGTTGTGGTTGTTGATTGGAGGTTCCTCTTGCTTTGGTGATATAAGGTGTTGTCGCATCAGTCGTGTGTTTGTTGATTTTGTGTTGTTCATCCTTCTTCTATGTTCTTGTGTTCGGTTGTTTGATGTTGCTGCTTCTAGCGTTGGGTTGGTTTGCTGTGGTGAGCAGTTGTCAGCGAGGTATGGAGTTAAGTAGAGGGATTTTTCTCTTCTCTCAGTGTTGGTTCAATTTGTGTACCTGTCTGTGGGGGTGCATTCTGTAGTTGTCTTTCTTTGTTGCTGTTCTGGAGTGTTTGTTCTTTCTTCTTCTCTTTTTCTTTTCCTTGGAATGGGTCATTTGTGCGGCATTGTATGATTGAGAGTTGTTTAGTCTTTGTTTGTTTGGCGAAGTCCAGTTGGATCTGCTTTGGTCTGGTTGTCTTGTGGTGTAGTAGTGGGTGTAAAGGGCTGTCTGCTACTAGTTTGGGATCTGTCTATAGGTGGTATTCCGGCTGATTTTGCTGACTCGTTCAGTCGCTGTCTAGATAGGGGTACGGGAGGTGGTTAAGAGTTATATAGTTGGGTGTTATTGGTGGCTCTCTTTAGTGTCTGTCTCCATGAACGCGATTCACTGCGGTGAGCTTGCTATGTGGGTTTGAGAAGGGTATCTACTAGTTGAAGAGTGGCTTGGAAGGGCACAGCTAGGATTTACACTTATGAGGCGTGGGCCCCTAATCGGAGTGTCACTTCACAGAAATTCACTGGTGGGTTCTGTCTCAATTTAGAGTGAGTTGGTCAGCGAAGTTTGAGAGACCTGTGTAGTGGGGGAGAGGCCTGTCAATGCAGTCTAAATATCACACAATGCAATTTGGGCACAGAACCCCTGCTAGATTTGAGAGACCTGTAAAGTGGGAGAGAGGCCTATCAACGCAATCTAAATATCACACAATGCAGCTTTGGCACAGAACCCCCTTTAAACTTGAGAGACCTGTATAGTGGGAGAGAGGCATATCAATGCAATCTACATATCATATAATGCGACCTGGACACAGCACCCCTACTAGATTTGAGAGACCTGTATAGTGGGGGCGAGGCCTATCAATGCAATCTAAACATCATACAATGCAGTTTGTAGGCCTGTGAATGCAATCTATATGTCATTCAATGCAATTTGGACACAGAACCTCTGCTAAATATGAGAGACCTGTACAGTGGGAGAGAGGCCTATCAACGCAATCTAAATATCACACAATGCAGTTTGGGCACAGAACCCCCGCTACACTTGGGAGACCTGTATAGTGGGAGTGAGGCCTCACAATGCAATCTAACTATCACACAATGCGATCTGGACACAGCACCCCTACTAGATTTGGGAGACTTGTATAGTGGGAGAGAGACCTATCAGTGCAATCTAAAAATCATACAATGCAGTTTGGAGGCCCATCAAAGCAATCTATATGTCATACAATGCAATTTGGAGACAGAAACCCTGTTAAAATTTGAGAGACCTGTATAGTGGGAGAGAGGCCTATCAGTGCAATCTAAAAATCATACAATGCAGTTTGGAGGCCTATCAACGCAATCTATATGCCATACAATGCAATTTGGAGACAGAACCCCTGCTAAAATTTAAGAGAACTGTATAGTGGGAGCGAGGCCTATCAGTGCAATCTAAAAACCATACAATGCAGTTTGGAGGCCTATCAATGCAATCTATATGTCATACAATGCACTTTGGAGACAGAACCCCTGCTAAAATGTGAGAGGCCTGTATAGGTCTATACAGAGGGGGGAGGTCTGTGCCGAGCAGTTCAGATTAGTCCAATATTAAAGAATGATTGAATTTTGACTAAGTTGGAGGGTGAGGGAGAGAGATGTAGTGCGGAGTAATCACCCTGCTTAATATGGATTTGCTAAGTGGCTCGGATTCTAGTGCAGAGTGGTTGCTCTACTCCTAACCCAGGCCACTCCTACCTTGCTGGTCCTTGTAGTTGATGGTTGACGGCGGCAACTGGCTTCCCCTGCGGACACCTGTTGACACTTCCTGGAGCTGCCTCTGTTGCAGCCGCCCTTGGCGTTGGGGCCCTTAGCCTATGGGCTGCATGGGCAGAGGGCTGCCCTGGGAAGACCAGTGATGAAGGCTGAGAGGACCAATGAGAGCGGTGCTGGGCGGGTCGGGAGGTGGGAGGGAAGGGAAAGCAGGAAGAGGGCGCAGGGTGGGAGCGGGCTGCTAGGGGGTTCCAAAAGGCCTTGGGGCCTACAAAATATTCCAAATTAAGGCGCTCCTAGAAGGGCCTTTCCACTCACTGTGCTCCTCTGGAAATGGAGCTGGTGATTTCAGGCACATCGCTAGGTTTGTTACTACAAGGTCCTAAGGACCAATGAGAGTGGTGCTAGGCGGGTCAGGAGGCGGGATGGAAGGGAAAGCAGGAAGAGAGCGCGGGGTGGGAGAGGGCTGCTAGGGGTTTCCAAAAGGTCTTGGGCCTGTAAAATATTTCAAGGCGCTCCTTGTAGGGCCTTTCCACGCACCATGCTCCTCTGGAAATCATGGTAGTAGATGGTTCAAGGAACCTTTTAGAAGTTTAGCTGGACAGGCATCAACCTGGTAGAAGGTAGGTTTCATATTTTTGATTATACCAGTCACCTCCATCAGGGTCACTTGCCTAAAGGAGAAGGAAAGAAGTCTTAAATCAAGCTCATCATGGGCTGACTTTGGTACAACCACTGCTTTCGGAGACGTTTCCAGCAGCAAGCATCATGCTTTAATTGCATTTTGATAATTACAAGTTTACTCAGTCGATTCATCCTGTATAGACTGGCACCAGTCTTGATTTATTTTAGCGCCCCGCTTACAGGGAGATTTGCCCTTTAACTCATGTAGGATCGTTAATGTTTCCCTAGAGTTGGATCTAGCAACCCGGATTCTCTGAGTAGTTTTCTCGCTTAACTTCTAGAATGACTTTCTATAGTCCTTAATAGCATTTCTGTAAGATGCCTTTCTACCAGTACACAGATTATTTCTCCATAAATGCTCACAAGCGTGTTTCATCTTCCTTGACAACATATTTTCGTCACTAAACAAAGTATTGTTTTTAGTAGTATTTTTAGGTGTAATACTACGTATTGGAGCCAACTGCTTTAAGATATTTTTGGAAATGAATTGAAATTCATTAGTAACATTATTATAGTCCATATCCAGAGAAAGAGTTTCAAACTGAGGCAAGACAAGAGTCACAAATGCTTCCGGATTAGCTTTCCTGGTATTCCACACCCACACAGATTTTCTAGCAGATGTATTCGAACACAGAGAGGAGATGGGAAATACAATATTAAAAACTGGTAAATGGTGATCAGGCCAAGGTCATTCTGTAAGGGTCATAAAAGAAATATTAAGATTCCTGAACAGAACCCAGTCTAGGGTATTACCCTTATCATGGGTGGGGACTTTAATATGTTGCATGAAATCAATGGCTTCAAGCACATTTATAAGAGAGAGAGCATCAGTGTCCCCAATATTATTTTCCCATAAATTAAAGTCTCTAAGTAGAAGATTTGAATGGTTCATTTATTAGGCAATAAGCCCCAAGACTGTGGTCCATTACCACATAAGGTAATGCCCCCTGGCCCATAGTTACAGGCCCAAGCCTAGCGAGAGCCTTAACAAAGGCCGCGGGGGCATTACCATATCTGGTAATGGCCTGCAGTTGAGGGGCTTATTGCCATTAGTACCCCGGCCCGTTAGACCGGGGACTAATGGTGTTTATTTTTCCGGCTGTGAGACGCGTTGCATTTCGCAGCAGAAAAAAAAAGTACAAAAAATGGCCGGCACAGACAGGAAAACTGAGTTTCTTTTTTCTTTCCGTGGCAGCCATAGAAAACAAAGAAATTGTCTGCCATGGAAGGGGAGAAGGGACTACCCTTCTCCCTTTCCATGGCGGCCATTGAAGTAAATTGTAAAACAAAGGTAAACCAAAGAAATGGCCGCTGCGGAACAGAGAGAAGGGACTACGGGTAGTCCCTTCTCCCTTTACATGGCAGCCATTCAAGAATAAAAATGCTGTTGGGACCGGAGAGAGCTGCACACTGTTGTGTGCTTGGCATTACTGTGTAGTAAGGCTAGGAATGTAGCCAATCACAGGTACGTTCTTTTCTTTTTTTTATGCGCCAGGTACTAATAGCATATATTTATTGGTATTCAAAGTCTAAAGTTCTAATTGGGGCTCTATATAAAATGAGGATGTTCACAGATGTAGTAGCGTCAACATTTAATTTCACAAATGGAAGTTCACTGTGGTGAATAATTTAATTTTGTGAATAATAAACTCATCTTTAAAGATAAACACTACCCCTCCACCCCTGGAACCAACACAATCATTCTGAGAATACTATATCCATCAGGAGTGGGAAGGAGTGCATGCGAGGAGTCCAGCAGCCACGATTAAGAGACAACCAGCAAGTCTCCTTTCGATTCCAGCACATAATCTGCAAATTCGACAGCATGACAAACCAAACAGCGTGTATTTAACAATGCGGCTTTCAATGTAAGGTGAACTGAATGCACTTGGATACCACTTTAAAAGGTAGTCTTTTGTTCAACTGATTTAATTGAGGCTCATGTGTGCAGGGTCATTTCAGCTGATGATTTGTAGTCCAAAGAATAAGAAGTCATTCTATTATTAGGCAACACATTTTGCATTGTGGCAATGCACTGTCTAAAGAAACTGGCTGTGTGATCAGCCTGTTGGAATCAGAAGGCACAGATTCAAGAGTCCCAACAGGAGCAGCAACCAGGGCTTTAATTGGCAGATCCAAAGATGTCGTTAAGAACGTGTAAGACACCTGGGCGCCCTGGTTTAATTCTGCAGGTTCTATAGTTTCTGTTGAAGGCACTATTTGGTTAAGGGGTGATCTTTCAGTTTCTTTGAGTGAGAAACTGCAAGATGCAAGTGATTCATGTGTGTTTGATTCATGTTTTACATTAAAGTTAATAGCTAGGTATCTTAAAGCAATGTCAGCACGTTTTAGATGGTGCTTTTCAGACCATTCGATATTACTGGAGATCATGAAATCACTATCTCTAAACTCACAGCACGCTTCTACTATGAAGGACATAATAGCATGAGATAAGGGATTTAAACACAGAGGTTGGAGGTAACCATGGCGCTATTAGCGCATTGGCTGCCTCCAAAACCTCACCGACTCCGCCCTGGTGAATGGAGCTATTGCTGCTCCATTCCGAGGATGGCTGGGGCGGTAATTCCCCATTCACCAGGGCCCTTCCCCATTCCCATTTGAGCCCCCATAGGGCTCAATGGGAATGGGGAAAGCGCTAATAACGGTACCGCAAATTGCGGTACTGTTATTAGCACCAAATTCCCTTTGCGGGTCGCGTCCTTAACGCCTGGTAAAACCAGGCGTTAAGGGAGGACCCGCAAAGGGAACTCGTAATAGGGCGGTAAGGGATTACTGGTACTGGTGCCATTACCGGTACCGGTAATCCCTTACCGCCCGGGTTGTAATGAGGCCCAAACAGATGTAAAGTATAGCAGTAAAGAAGTGTGTAGAGAAAAGCTTAACAGCTTCTGGTCAAGACACAGCTCCAAGTACCCTACACCACCCTACACGATCATAACGCGAACCGGCGCAAACCGGCCACACAACACGGTCACGTGCCTGAATATGGAAATATAAGCTCAAAGACAAATGGGAACTGTAGTTCTTAGAACATGGAAGCACTTGAACGTCAGGAAACGAGAGCTAATCTGCTTGTCTCCATTCCTTTTCTATTAACACAGCCTGCAACAGTGAGAACACCAACATACACAACGTAATGTTAGGACTTAGATCTACACAATAAAAACCCTGACAATTTTAACATTTCTAAAATTCTAAAATGCTTCAATCTTAAAAGCAAGGTATCAACAAATACAACACGCGGTAAAGTATTAGTACTGTTAAAAGAAGCTCAGCTCTTTAGCCATGACATGGCCTCTTCTTGAAATCGCAACAAAAACATATTATGTTAACATCTGTTCAACTAAGCAACGTATCTACATGTTGTCATACATTAAAAGAATTATGCATTTTTAATACAATGTCATTTCTACCACCATGCCAGCCGCAATTCTTTATAGGTTTTATGTCAATCTGAAGTAGAAACATTTTATTTCCAACCCATCCGCTATTCAGATCATCTGTGACCTCTACATTAACAAGTGTCATTTTCTGAGAAACATTTGTGAGAGTGTGAGAACATTGAGCTTCAACTGCTCATGAATCGGTTGAAATATCCGTACCTTTTCACAGGTGCATAATATTCCGAGTGTTTGTATCTAAAAACAAATGGTCTTCATTTCAATTAATGTTATCGATTTAGGTCTGTTCGCTCCCATAAGGACATTCCAGCACAAACATGCTAGCCAATTCTCCTCTAAAAATAGTCCCAACAACAACCCGAAATATTTGCTTCTGCCTGGTCAGGCATTATAAGTAAGGTGTGGCAGTATTGCCGTCTCTCTCTCTCTCTAATCACCAAGAGCAATAGGGCCGGAGCTGGGTTACTCTCAATAATTGTGAAACCCAAAGGAATCACACCACCTGATGGACATGTGAGAACTCCTCTACTGGGGAGAAACATGCCTTGTGTAGCTTGTTATATGGAAAGGTACCCACTCGAAGGGGTACAGTAAATCAGACGTTATCGCACTGTACCTTACCAGAGAGGAAATGTCAATTTCTATATCCGTCTGGTCCAGACAATAGCATGATTTGTTGGATACCATCATGATTCGGGAGGCCCATCATAACTGAAGGTGACATCCAAACCATGCACAATTCCTCAAAAATCTGAGGGCTCATCTACATAGAATGAAAACTGCTAAATAGCCTATTCTATTGGTATATGCCCACTAAAGAGTGTTTGCGATCACATGTCTGACCATTGTGCTTTACCCGAGAGGAAATATCCATTAGCATATCACTGTGGCCTGTCCATAACGACAATCTTGCACTAAATGTTTGGCAATTCTTCTTTGAACAAGAATACCTACAAAAAACCCAGACAAGCGGTTCTGACTTCTTGGGCATCATCAATTATCAGTGAGGTGTGGCTGTGACTCTGTGTTTTGCACTAAGTGTGTTGGGGTAATCAAGACATGGACCCCATAATCTCAGTTGCCTAGAGAGTCAGCTGAGCCTTTGCCGATGATGCCTAGAAGAATGTGTCTGTGGTTGTTTTTGCTCTTCTTCATAAGAGAATACATAGCTTTTCTTTGCTAGTTTGCCATTGCCGATTGCACCAGGTTGTTATTCTATTACTAGTATGAATGGTTCTGAGAGCTAAATCTTGGCTGAGGGTCTCCCAAATGGGCCACATCTAATAGAACAGGATGTGTAGCATGCATTCAAAATTTTTGAGAGTTTCTCACATGTTGTGTATTTATGTTTAACATCTGGGGGTTTACCCTAGATGTCTTTCGGTTATATGGACTTGGTCCCCTGCCTTCTGTTGTCTAGAGTGTCATCGGAACCTCACTGATGATTTACAACAGACAGGAATACCTGTCAGTGGTTGCTGTTTGTTCTTTTTGCACACAAGAGTGCCTAAAATGTTGGTGTTGGAGTGGCTCTTTTTGATGGGCCAGTCCAATGTACAGTCTCCTCTGGGAAAGTATCACGGTTCGACCGTGGAAGCTGTGGTACAAATGGCGGCTTCATTAAGCCGCAGTGGGATCGGTAGCAACATACTAGCTGTCTTTCAGCTTAGGTATATATAGGCAGCCACGCACCCTTTCCGACACGCTGGAACACGTTTGCCTGTTCGCGTCGCACTGCTTGCTGTGTTGTTCTGTGCTGTTTCGTCTCGTTCCGAGACCCCTCTTTGAGCCCCCCTGTTCCGTCTTCCTTCCCTCCCACTGTCACGCCTTTGCGCTTCCCTGCTTTCTCTTGTTTTTCTCTTCCCACTTTTTTCAGCGCTTACCCTGTACTCCAGGCAGCTCTCCCTTTTCTTCTTTCTGACCGTCTTTACTTTATTTCCCCTCTTTTGCCTTTTTCTATTGTTTAGTACTTGCTGACCTGTTGTTTTTCCTTCCGGACGTTTCGTGTCCATTCTGCTCTCTAGCTTCCCCTCTTGTCAGTTCTTCTTCTTCTTCTCTGCTCCCTTCCACCTCCACTTCCCGCTTTCGTTTCTTATCCTCCCTTTTATTGCTCCAGACTTCTCCCTACTGTCCTGTCTTTCTTGTTAGGTCCCCTCTATTTCCATTTGGCCTTCTGGTCCATCTCGGCTGCTCCTCCCCTGGATCTGCTGCCACCGCTCCACTGTATTTACATCTCAGAGTGCCTATCTGCCTTCCTAGGTCCAACGGCATCATCGCTGTTAAGGATCAGGACCTTTTCCTTGGAAACAAGAACTGCCATCATCTACTGATCCCGCATAAGACTCTTCAGGGTTTTTTGTGCCTTATTAGGCTTTTTCCCTGGATTTGGGGGCAAGCTCCCTTGGGTCCGCCTGACGGTTTTTTATGACAGTCAAGGTTGCCTCAGGTGGAGAGCGTCCTTTTCTCTACGAAAGAAAGAAGGGAAAGAAAGTAGAGAAGATAGAATAGGATCCCAAACTGCACAAGAAAGGAAGGAGGAAAGAAAGAGAACCTACCAAGACCCTCTCGTCGGAAACTTCAGGTGAGGAGACACAGGGGGAGGTACTTACAGACTCTGACAGCTTGCAGTGCCAAAAAGAAACCATGGCGTCTCTTGAACAATTTCAGGAGATGGTCAACGCCATCCAAGGCCTTTAAGCCAAAGACCAGAATCTACGTGCTGAGAATCCAACTTTAAAACAACAAATAACCACCAGAGAAGAGACTTGTGGAGAATTACCCCCCCTTGTGTTCTGCTTTGGCAAGTATAAAGGGAATCCTAAGACTTTGAAGGAGTTCCTGGACGCCTGCACGGTGTATGTCACCTTCCGCCCTAAGGCATATGAATCAGACCGAGCCAAGGTGGGGTTTGTGGTAACCAACTTGACAGGAAATGCTTTGGCTTGGGCTACCCCAATGATTACTCAAGATGACCCTGCCATAAACGACTATCCCCAGTTTACTCAACTTTTGAAGTCCAGATTCGGATGTGCAGAGGTCCAGTACTCTGCCTATGGGGCCCTACTTGACATCCGACATCCGACAAGGGTCACAGGATGTCCAAACTTACGCCTCCTCATCCAGCATATTGGCTACCGAAGCCACCTGGCCTCAACAGAGCCTCTTTCGCCACGGGCTACATGAAGAATTGAAGGACGAACTAGCGAGAGTGGCCCAACCTGATTCATTCAGAGACCTGGTTACGCTTACCCTTCAGTTAGAATATCGTCTGCAAGAAAGAAGACAGGAGAGATGAAGAACCAAGATCCCTCTTCCTTCCATAATGCCAGCTGCGAGTCCTCCTAGAAACACTCAACCAGAAGAACCTATGCAAATAGGGGCCGCCAGAGGACCTTTAACGCCGGAAGAACAACAGTGTTGTAAGGATCAGGGACTCTGCATGTACTGCGGATCTTCTAAACACCTGCTTCAGAACTGTCCCGAAGTACCGCCTAGACGGTCAGGAAACGCAACTCCCCGGTCCTGAGCAGGGAAAGGATCCAGGCAGAGAAGACGAGTCCCTGCAATGTTAGTCAAGATGATACTCCTGCAGACGACCATCGCCTCATGGTTTTCTCTATCACTTTGAACTTTGGAGCTGACCCTTTGATTGAAACCCTCGCCATGTTAGACTGCAGAGGCGCCGGTAACTTTATTGACACTCATTGTGCTCTGGAACATCGAATTCCTCTTCGGTTAAAGGAAAACCTCATCCCAGTGGAAGGGGTTGATGGTACCCCGCTATCCTCCGGACCCATTACCCAAGAATATAGGGCGGATGTCTCTTCTACAACATCAAGAACAACTCTCCTTTGACATCATCAGGGCAGCCCATTTTCCGGTGATATTGGGAATCCTGTGGTTACGTCGCCACAATCCGCAGATTGATTGGGCGGAGAATATCATCTGTTTTGATTCCTCCTATTGTACGGGGCATTGCCTCCCACTGGCTCACCCCACATCAGCAGCTAGCCTTTCCCTACCAGTACCAACCTCAGTGGTACAGTCGATTCCTCCTTATTGTCAACAGTTTTCAGACATTTTTTTAAGACAAACTACCTCGTTCTTTGCCTCCTCACCAGGCTGAAGACTGCAATATTGATCGTAAGCCAGGAGCTTCAGTACCATTTGGCCAAATGTACCCCATGTCGCTCCCTGAAAGAAGAGCACTCAAGGAGTATCTACATGCCAATCTGCAGAACGGGCTGATACGAGAATCTCATTCCTCTGCGGGGGCCTCTGTTTTTCATACCAAAGAAGGGTACCACCGATTTGAGGCCTTGCATAGACTATCGTGGGCTCAATAGCCTGACCATTCGAGACTGATATCCATTCCCTTAATAAAGGAGGTACTGGAAGCAGTTGAGGGAGCCAAGATCTTCACAAAGCTGGATTTACGTGGGGCCCTATCATCTATTGAGAATCCGAGAGGGCGACGAATGGAAGACGGCTTTCCGCACTCCTCTAGGACATTTTGAGTATCGAGTGATGCCATTTGGCCTTGTCAATGCCCCAGCTATATTTCAACGTTTTGTCGACAAGATATTCTCAGACTTGCTGTATTCGTCGGTGGTGGTATATCTTGACGATATATTGATCTTCTCCACTACACCTGCTGAACACCAAAGACATGTCACAGAGGTACTACAAAGACTGAGAGACAATCAATTGCTAGTGAAGCCCGAGAAGTGTGTCTTTGATGTGTCTTCCATATCGTATCTGGGCTTTATCCTCTCCAGGGAAAGGAATTCAAATGGATCCCGAGAAGGTTAAGGCCGTGCTGCAATGGCCTACTCCAAAGACCATGAAGGACATCCAGCGGTTCTTAGGTCTCGCTAATTTCTATAGAAGATTCATCCCAAACTTCTCGGAAATTGTATTACCCGTTACTCGGTTGCTAAAGAAAGGAAGACGATTTGAATGGGATCAGGTGGCAGATCGAGCATTCCTACAACTCAAAAGGTCCTTTACCACGGCTCCTATTTTAATCCAACCTAATCAATCCTTATCCTTCATAGTTGAAACAGATGCCTCAGGAGCAGTGCTAGGAGCTGTTCTATTACAGAAAGGGGAGGACGGTGAGGAGCATCCAGTGGCATACTACTCCAGAACACTCACTCCTAGTGAAATCAACTACTCTGTGTTAGAGAAGGAGCTTCTGGGCATTCGCCAGGCTTGTTTAGAATGGAGACACTTGCTACAGGGATCGACCCATCGATTTCTAGTGCGCACAGACTATCGTAATTTAAGAGTGTTACAACAGATGGAATGCCACAACTCAAGGCATGCTCGTTGGGCATACTTCTTTTCGCAGTATGATTTTGAAATCACTTACATTCCTGGGAAAGAGAATGTATTAGCCGATGCATATCCCAGAGCCTAGAAGAAAACAAGGTTAAGGTGCCTCTGAAGGAGGACCATATCTTATCAGGAAAAAGGTTTATTGGTGTCATCAATTCCTTTTTGCAGAAAGTTGAACAGGCCTCTAAGGTGACACCAGATCCAACTTTGCTACGAACCGACCTGGAAAGGAGAGGACCATTTTACTTCTTCCAAGGAAGATAATTCCTACCCGCTAAGGATCTACAGAGACAAGCAATGTCCTGGTGCCACGATCTCCCATCAGCCGGGCATAAGGGCCGTGCAACTACTTTAGACCTTTTGTCCAGACAGTTCTGGTGGCCTAACATGTATCAGGATGTCAAGCAGTATGTGGCTAGTTGTCCAGTATGTGCTTCCAATAAATATTCAGTATCCAAGCCCTTGGGTTTCCTACAACAAGAACCTTTACCGTCCCAGCCTTGGGAACTAATCTCGACAGACTTCATAGTCGACTTACCACCCTCTTTGGGCTATACCACAATTATGGTTACAGTGGACTCTTTGAGTAAATTAGCACACTACTCCCCGCTCCCAAGCCTTCCTTCAGCTCCTGAAGCAGCAGCCGTCTTCCTGAGGGATATCGTCAGACTGCACGGTTTACCCCAGAGTATCATATCTGACAGGGGTACTCAGTTTACCTCGAAATTCTGGTCTGCAATGTGTAAGTCCCTGGGCATCAAACACGCCCTCCCCTCGGGTTACCACCCTCAAAGCAACGTACTTACGGAACAACTAAATGCCAGTACCTCCGTTGTTTTTGTAGCCAAGAACAAGAGAGATGGGCGTCATATATATCTATGGCCTAGTTTGCTGATAATAATTCAAGACATTCCGCTACAGGGGTTAGCCCATTCCTGTTCACCTATGGGTACCATCCCAGACACATTCCTTTCTTTGGATTGCCAACCACTACCGTACCATCTGTTGATAAACATTTGGAGGACCTGCAGTGCTTACAGAGAGATGCCAAACTGAAGTTAGAAGCTAGCAGAACTCAATATAAGAGACAGGCAGATAGCAAGAGGCTACCTAATCCCTGCTGGTCTCCAGGTACCAAGGTATGGTTGTCCACTAAGTTTCTTCCCCGGTGGACACATGCTGGAAAATTCACTTCCCGTTATATAGGCCCTTACCTCACTGAATCCTAAATTAACCCTTTGGCCTTTCGTTTGAAATTACCTCCCAGTCTTAAGAGGATACATCCGGTATTCCATATCTTCCTGCGAAAGGCATATAAACCAGACTCTTATGGCCGCAAGAAAGTCCGACCAATGACCCTTAAAGACCCACCTCCAGAAGAGTATGAAGTGGAAAGATTGGTGGACTCTCGGTATAGGCATGGCACCCTCCAGTATCTGGTTCATTGGAAAGGTTATCCAGAGGAAGAACGTACTTGGGAACCAAGAAGACATATTCATGCCCCAAGACTGCTCAGGCGCTTTCATCGCCTCCACCCGGGTAAACCCAGTGGAGGCCCGCTAAGGAGGGGGCATGCTGTCACGGTTCGACCATGGAAGCTGTGGTACAAATGGCGGCTTCATTAAGCCACCGCAGGATCGGTAGCAACATATTAGCTGTCTTTCAGCTTAGGTATATATAGGCAGCCATGCCCCCTTTCCGACGCGCTGCAACGCGTTTGCCTGTTTGCGTCAGACTGCTTGCTGTGTTGTTGTGTGTCATTTTGTCTCGTTCCGAGACCCCTCTTTGAGCCCCCCTCTGCTGCCTTCCTTCCGTGCCTGAGTTCCCTCCCGCTGTCGCGCCTTTATGCTTCCGTGCTTTCTCTTGTTTTTCTCTTCCCACTTTTGTCGGCGCTTACCTTGTACACCCGGCGGCTCTCCCTTTTCTCCTTTCTGACCGTCTTTTCTTTATTTCCCCTCTTTTGCCTTTTTCTATTGTTTAGTACTTGCTGACCTGTTTTTCCTTCTGGACGTTTTGTGTCCATTCTGCTCTCTATCTTCCCCTCTTGTCGGTTCTTCTTCTTCTTCTCTGCTCCCTTCCACCTCCACTTTCCGCTTTCATTTCTTATCCTGCCTTTTATTGCTCCGGACTTCTCCCTACTGTCCTGTCTTTCTTGTTAGGTCCCCTCTATTTCCATTTGGCCTTCTGGTCCATCTCGGCTGCTTCTCCCCTGGATCCGCTGCCACTGCTCCAATGTATTTACATCTCAGAGTGCATATCTGCCTTCCTGGGTCCTACTGATCATCTCTGTTAAGGATCAGGACCTTTTCCTTGGAAACAAGAACTGCCATCATCTACTGATCCCGCATAAGACTCTTCAGGGTTTTTTGTGCCTTTTTAGTCTTTTTTCCTTGGAGTTGGTGGCGAGCTCCCTTGGTTCCGCCTGACGGTTTTTTATCACAGTCAAGGTGGCCTCAGGTGGAGAGCGTCCTTTTCTCTACGAAAGAAAGAAGGGAAAGAAAGTAGAGAAGATAGAAGAGGATCCCAAACTGCGCAAGAAAGGAAGGAGGAAAGAAAGAGAACCTACCAAGACTCTCTCGTCGGAAACTTCAGGTGAGGAGACACAGGGGGAGGTACTTACAGACTCTGACAGAAAGGTACTGAGAGCCTAAACATATTTAATACTCTTGCACATAGGATACGGCATAACAATCAGTGCATTTTAGCTTTTGTGTTTCTTGGTTGAGATGTTCTCCCATTTTGAGGCCATGCATATAGTTTCTTATAATGCTCATTATAATGTGTTAGGCCTTGTACCATATGATATTTTCCTATATTCATAAATATGTTACCCCTACATTTTCAGCAGTCTACAAGATACTGTTTGATGTGTATTAAATTACTACAGCTGATGCCTCTTCGAGTGTTGGGATATGTGGCTGGTTGTCATTCTTGGAATAAATGGAATCCAAAGCTGCCAGTGTAGAATTTTCTAATTAGGACACCTCGGTTGGCATTTAGACTTACTTGTTACATTTGTGATACTAGTATCCACTGGTGAGTCTCTGTTTGGAAATAAAATCTTTGAGCCTGATAGCCCTCAAGAATTTCCTTCAAGGAATGACCAATTTCAAATAGAAATGTGGCTATAGCTGAAGTGGAATAAAGGCCAGACCATGTCACAGTAATGTGACATTTTACAGATGATGGTCTTCATGAGAGAGTTTGAAAATATGTGGATTTATCTGCAATAGCCTTTACATTTCCTTCTGAATGTGCCTGATGAGGACCATGATTGAATAATCTGTTTCACCGTCCAAAAAATGGGCCTTGCTGATATTTGTTGCCATGTTAGAGTTAGGGGATCTATGGTGTCTCCTCCTCTGATGATCCACTGGCAAATGAACCTGAGCGGTTCACCGACTTTTTACTGTCTATCTTCATTATGACAGTAGTCAACTTAAGGGTTTGCTCAAAATCTGATTTATTATAGAGGTACATTCTGAATTTGCCAAAGTCCTTATTCCCATGGTCCAACCTTTCCTGACAATCTGGAATGACAATAGTTTTACGTTCCACCATCGCAACCTTTTCTTCCTGTATTTTTTACCCAAGTCACTCTGAAGTGTGCATTGCATTCACTATAAGGCCTGTACTGCACTTAGTCCGAATCAGAATGAAGCCAATTCTGCATGTCTCATCGTCCAGGAAAATACTTGGTTTCATCTTAACCAGAGGACCCACAGGGATTGTGTTCTCTTTAGGTTTTCTTTTAGTAAATGAGCATGCCACTTTATACTGAATCTCTTTTTCATAATCCATAATAAGGGCCCTGCAGTGATGTGTATATTAGTGTAGACTTGATCCACCTTTCCAAGCAGGGATGGTTCACCAGTGACTTCTGAAATTAAATATCCATGATGTTCAGGGTGTTTCCCCACTAACATTCCTCACACATATCAGGTAATACAAACATAGGACAGCACTGTACCTGCCGTCAGTCACTATTGGCAGACGGTCCAACAGTAACCGCTTATCCCTCACAGCACTGCAATTTTGCTAAACTGACTAATTAACTCCTATTAAAAACAGGGTTACATATTATTTACAGACAATGAATATTCACTATGGGTATATATTGTTTTATTTACAGATAGTTTCTGTTGTTCTTTCAAAGTGTTAATACATCATATAGTCTACTACAAAACAATGTCCAACATAATCCTCTTTATATACTACAATGTTCTTTCAAGATCTCAACCAGCATGAAATATCTGATTGTGCACATCAATTCCAGTACATGCAACCACAGAGTACTATGTTAGAAAACAGCACCTGATAATACTTTTTTCCGGATTTAATCTCCTTTCTTAAAACAAATAAAAAACAATTCTGACCATGGGCTAAAGGCTTTAGATGATTAGTCAGATTGCTACCATCTTAGTTTATATGAAAGGAGATAGGTTGATGTTGTGTGATGAATTTCTCCCCAGAGGTCAGCCACCCTGTTAGAGGGTAGGGAGATGAGCCCACTATGAAAGACCCTCCCTATGGGTCTGGGAAAGTGGGACCTCACTGGGACTGAACCCACACCCACCTGGGGACAAGGACTCCCATTCCTGCAACAAACTCCCTGTCCAGAATACATCATATGCCTGCATGGGAATTGGAAAGACGTTTGTTACTTCTGTTTTAAATTCTCCTGGCAATGACATTTCTTCAATCTATTTGACTTCAGGTGATACTGGATCTCAGCTGAACTCCACAGTCAAAGAGGAATGACACACCACTTTTGTTTATGATGGCGTACTTAAAACAGCAAGGAATCTAGAATGCAGGAGAGTGAATCCTACAAAGAGGTGAGTCTCTAAAGGGAGGATGTCCCTGAGGGGCAGAGCCACGCTAAACTGTATCGCCAGCGGTGGGGGGGGGGGGCGGTTGACCTGATCACAAGCAAGATGCCAGAAGTCTGGCATCTTGGGTGGCAACAAAGCTGAAGTCGAGAGAGAGATAGAAAGGGGAATAGACTGTCTTACCTGGTGGCATGACCACATGGAAGCTGTGGTGTGCCAGAGGCCTGTTAACATACGCCAAGATCAGACCACATTGGAGCGATCAGATCCCCGATCTCCACAGGAGAAGTTAATCAGCTGCCGAGCAAAGCAGAGTAAGGGAAGCAAATGCTCCCAAACAGGAAAAACTGCTTTGAGGGGCAAACATTTGTATCCACAGCTGGCGAAGCCTGTAAGGTTACATGAGCCAGGAAAACCCAAACGGGCAGACACCCAAAAGACGCCCTGCTAATGGAGACCTATTTCAGCACCAAAGGGTTTTGGCGAGCCCTGCAAAGAGAGAGATTGATATCTAAGGCTGGGGAAGCCTGAAAAGTAATGGGAGCCAAGAAAACATGAAAAGTCTGATGCCCAACAGAGGCCCTGTAAAAGCAGGTCCACTTAAGGATCACAGGGCCTTGAGTAGCCCTGGAAAAAGAGACAATGATATCTGAGACTGGGAAAGGTAAAAAGTTTACGGGAGCCAGAAAGACCTGAACAGGCAGACGCTCAACCAAGGCCTCTCTAAGGTAAGCCTGCCAGAGGGCAGAAGGGCTTTGGGAAGCACTGGAAAACCAAGAGACATTGATATTCACGGCTGGGCAAGCCAAAATTGTTACGGGAAGCAGGAAAACCCAAACACTGGATACAGGCAGACGCCCGACTGAGGATCTGCTAAAGCAAGCCTATTCAAGGGCCAAAGGGGCTTTGGGGAGCCCTTGTAACAGAAAACATGTAAAATAAGACTGGGAACTGAAAGGACCTGGAGGGTTCACATGCTCAATCCCAGGAAAGGAACATTATCAAGTCAGAAATGGTGGCATTGTATTAAGGCGATCCTTTTTCCGTGTAAAGAAGGGAATATGGCAGGAGTATATAAAGATTTAAGACTGAAGATTCCAAACCTACAGAGAGGCTGCA